>NC_056629.2:206472450-206772450 GCF_002870075.4 Lactuca sativa | reverse complement strand
ATATATATATATATATATAAGATCTTAATGAAGTAATCAAAACAAATATTAAATGAAATAAAATCATTACTTTTTTTTTATTTATGTATTTACCAAAGGGCTTCTAAATCAGCGGTATCTGGTGTTGTCCTCCCTCCTTCAGGTTGAGGGTTCAAGTCCCGTCATGGACATAGGTGGATTTAAGACCTAGTTTAGGTAGGAATAAGTTTTGTCTTTCCTCTTTTGCCACGGAAGTTTTCATCTTCATTTTAAGGGCACAATCACAAATCCCTTTTCTCCTTCTTCTTTTGCGTTTTATCTGCTTTCATTACCGACTTCACCTTCAATCATATAAACACCGCCTCTCTCACCACACCCCACTTAATATGGTCGATGTCTCTCTATAATCAATTTTATTTCATGGAGTCGACAATCCAACCGGATACGACGTTGGAGTCGCTGAAGGACGGAGACGTTTTATTGGTGGCGGCGGTCCGAGGTCAGTTTCTGCTCCATTGTCTTATTCCTCCATCGACTTTTCTCAAACAGAGAAGTTAATATGTTTTCTTCTCCTCATCTTTTGCTTCTTACCTCCTCACCGCCCTTTTTGACCAATGGTATTTGTTGTCGTTTTTTAATTTCTTTTAATCTTATTTCGTTACTCCTCCTTCCTCTTCACCTGCTGCGTTCTTATGGATTCCAATTTCCCACAGCTTCCAACGTTTTTTTTTGTCAAACTGAAATTGGTATTCAACTTGTCTGTTTTCTATCGCAAACAATCGAATCTAAAGAAAAATAGAAAAGAAGCAAGTATCCCTTCATGTTATCCCGATAAGTAGATTTTCGTTGCTTTATGCTCTGACCTTGAAGCCTGAGATGCAAGCTTTCATCCATGAGGTAAATTTTTTTACTTTGATTTTATTGATGCTCTACTTGCTTATATATAGGTTTCGATTTCAGTATATTGATTGAGTACGAAATTCTTTGGTTGATTAGGAGTGCAACCCACTTGATATGGACATTTGAAGGAGAGTTTCATTATGCATGCCAACTGGTCAATGAAATGCTTGAACCAGGGTATGTTGATTGTTGATGGATACATGTGATTATTTATATCCCCGAATGATTCTTATGGTAACTAACATGTGTTCTTGAAGATGTTTCATTTGATGGGTGATTTTATTTCTTCAAGTAATAGTTACTATGCTACCCCTTTAATCCATATACATAATTTCTTTTAGAGATCAAGATTTGTAATCTTTTGTGAATTATGAACTTATATGACTGTTAAAATGACTTTTTTAAGATAGAATTAGTATTAAGTATTAAGTGACAAATATAATTTATAACAAGTTATTTTACAGGTATTTCTCATTATTAGCATAAAATCTACTTCTATCTTGTGATTAGGCATAATCAGATTTGCAATTGCATTAAACCCTTCTGATTTCACCAATATTTCTTGATTTTTATAAAAAAAATGAAGGCATCAGTGGAGTACAATTCATAGGTTTTGAAGCAATATATTGAAGAATTGTATTGGGGCTCTGGTAAACGTGTGATGTTGCTTGGTCGTAGCAAGGCTGTTGTGGATGTTGCAACTACATTATCATATTATTGGTGTGATCTTAAAGATAAAGTTGCAGGATTGGCACTTGTGCAGAGTGTTCTATTTATTTTCTCTTTTCCCAATTTTCTCGTTCGTCAGTTTTTTAACTTTTTTTTTATTTACAGATTCTTGGATCTACTGTATAGTTTTCTTGATGGTGCTATCGACGGTGCAAAATATGAAGATGAATGTCGGACAGTTCTTGGCACGTGGTTGTTTCTCGTCTTCACATTAGACAACCTGATAGACAAGCTTACAAAATTCGTAACATACTTTTTTTTTTACAAAATAAATTTGTATTTTCAAATCTACCCTTGGAGCTATAAATTGACAATGCCTTTGATATAGTCAATGAGCTTGAGTTCAGGATAGCCGCCTTTACATATAAGGTTAATAAATTACATATTACCCTTTTATCATCATTATAAACGGATTGATACTAATACTGTGAAAAATTACCGATATCCAAACATGTTAAAACAATTCAAGTAAAGTATTTACTATGTGAAATGTCTCAACTTTAATGGGACATACATGGGTATTTTTAACATTTGGGCATGGTGTTTGTGAGAGATGTATTATGTTATGGGTACACTAATCATAAGAAATTATAATTTATTTTGTTTGTATGATTTCTTTCAGGAAAGTCGAACACTTTTGTTCTTGGACCAGGTGCTTGAGAAGATTTGTAATTCTACTTGCATATATGATCAAGTATTGTGATACTGCCCATACTGGTAGATCAAGGTAATTTCTTAATCTTTTTATTAAATTTACATATTTAAAAAATATTTTTTCATGAATTTTAATGTTCCTCAAAAGGCAACTCATATTTATGTTTGTTTATCTCTACACTTAGGACTATTAAATGCAAGAATGGATCAAAAAAGCAGAATCAAAAAAGAAAAAAAAAAAAAAAAAAAAAAACCCAAATCCCATACGATTTAAGGGTGTGTGTTAACTGTTAAGTGAAGTTTCCAAGGTAAACAACATTTCCCTTTTGAAACATGTTGACACGGTGATCTTGATTATCTTCTCATCGAAGACCAAAAACAACATTATACATTCCTATAATTATATATTAAAAATGAATTTTAACTTATCCTTTCATAACAATTATAATATGCTTTCTTATTTATAATTATAATATGCTTTCTTATTTACTACACCTTGAAATAATGAAAAAAAAAAAAGAAACACGGCGCCAAAAGCGCAACTAATTCCATCTAGTTTATATAAATA
This sequence comes from Lactuca sativa, assembly GCF_002870075.4. Classification (NCBI taxonomy): domain Eukaryota; kingdom Viridiplantae; phylum Streptophyta; class Magnoliopsida; order Asterales; family Asteraceae; genus Lactuca; species Lactuca sativa. The sequence goes on along the minus strand of NC_056629.2, from coordinate 206,769,620 downwards.
GATAAATATTGTAACATTTATTTCTGAAAACGTAACTAAACCAAAAAAAAAATTACAAATTGATTGAAAACCAAATCATGCAACTCTTATCCCTTAGATCTCTTTGGTGACACCAACACATGAGTTCGGTTATAATGTCATCAAAATAGCCAAATCTTTCCGATCTACGATAATTAAAATTAATGTAAAAGTAACAAAATTAAAGACATAAAATTATAAAAGCCTCAACTTTTTTTTACCAAATAGTCAGTCTCTTTATCCCAAGAAAATGTCCTCCACAAAATCAACTTCCCACCAAAGTATATTGCTAAATGCAAAATGTGTACAAATTATCTAATATCTCAAAGTAGTACCCAAACAATATTTGTAAAAAAGAACCATCAAACAATTTTGTTGTAATCGACTTTTTTTAAGAAGAAGATAATTTTTTTAATCATAAAACCCATAAACCAAATAATGATGGATTTTCCTACACTTTTCTGTTATTCAAAACATCAATCTTTCACAACCAAACTTTTTGGACAAACATGACCTTGAAAATCAATCTTTTCACAACCAAACCCAAACTATTCAATAAATCATCATTGTGTGAGTTAGACTCGAAAAAAATCATGATAAAATTTAAAATCTTGTCTCTAATCGTGTGTTACAAACTCAGGAATTTTAAGTAACCACACAAAGGAAGGTGAAGATGGAGACCCTCTTAGAATACTATTAATAATAACCAAAAAAGTTAAAAAAAAAAACGTTATGTTTAGTTCTATGGCCATGATCATAGTGAAATTATTATAATGTATATTTGGACTGCCATATAGACTTAAGTAGGAACAAAAAACAGGATAATATTGAGAAAATAAAAACATTATTATATGAGTTGTTTGTTCCTACCTAGCATGTGATCAAATTATTATTAGATGACTATGAAACCTTCCAAGCTAGTCTCCTCCAGACCTGTTGAATATGCATTTGAAACAATTTTTAGAAGGTGTATAGGTTAAGGACAAATTATTACATAAGAAATTAAAAAGATAGAAAGAGTTAAAAGTTAATATACCACACGTAATTGTAACAAAAGCTTGTGAACAAAACCCGAATATGCAAGAAATAACAACAAATATATGCAAAGCAAAGAAACAAACATGTTTTCCTCTTCTGGTGCAAATTTCTCATATTTAAAAGGCCTGACTGTAAATTAGTGATATTTAAGAAAATTACCAACCACCATCAAGGTTGTCGACACAAATGAAACATCACAAGAGCTACCCGATTATTGTTTTTTTAGAATATATATCACTTTCATTTCTATGATACTATCATTCCCTTGGTTAGCTTGACATAATTGATTAACATGTACAGAAATATAAACAATAGACTTCACTAACCTCCATTAGCCATAAAAAAGACATGAACATAGCTCTTAGGCTTGTTCAAACCATTGGGTGCGCGCCTTGGACTCCCCTTCATCCCGCATCTTCAAAAACATTTAAAATATAAATTTTAAGTTATTAAAATTGATAAAAAAAAAAAAAAACAACAACAACAAAAAATTAAACCATCAAAATTACTCAAAGAAAATAATATATACCTCATGAGAAATAAGAAATGTAAACATTCACTGACCATTGGAACAACTAATGAAAGAATAGTCCCTCCAAACATAATATAGATAGATACACACAAAAATTTGTACAAAAGTCGAAAAAAAAAATGACATGACAAAAAACATGAAGAAAAATCAAAATTAAGATCAAGAGTGAGGTTTAGGGCTTGAAATCGATGCTTAACTTTAATATATACTGGTGTGGTTGTGTGATGGTGGCACGATTTAGGTTTTCCAGATCATGAGAAAGGGATTACGGAAAACAACACTCCCTCCGTCCCAAAATAATAGTCCATCTTTCCTATTTGGTTTGTCCCAAAATAATAGTCCACTTCTAAAAATAAATAACATTTTTATCAAAATACCCCCTCATTATGACTTAACCAACTAAACATTAAATGCAAAGTAAAGACAAAATTGTCATTTTATTATATAAAGTTAACGGTAATTAATATTTTTTTTAATGTGTGCGTTTTTTGTCTGTAGACAATAATACTGGGATAGATGGAGTATTTATGAAGGCCAATATTGGGTGAGGGAAGAACCGTTGGTCGAAACACATTGAGCTTGACAACACTTTGTTCAAGACAAAGTTGTCATTGGTCATGTTCTTGTTTTCCGTGTGGTATGCATATATCTTTACTAAAGGGCTTCCACCATCACAGAGACAGAGTTTACCAAGTTCCATACCAATTTGAGTTTTCAGAAAAAGTGCGGGACATATTAGATTGTATATGTATAGGGCCACTTGTACTTTGTATCTATTGTATATCTCAGCCCAAGGCCTTACACAGAATATACGTCTATACAAATTCATCAATAAAAATGAGATCGTTCATGGAAAAATATTCTCCAAAGACATTTTCAAATACTTAAAACTATTAAGTGAGATTGATTGATTGATTAATTGTGATTAATTAGGGGATGGAGATTAAAGAACACTAGACAACAATAATGTTACTGGGTGGGTCATGGTTAGGGTGAGACCGAGGAGAAACAAATTATTTTCCTTAACAATCTTGCGATCCTAATCCTAGCAAAGCTACCTATCCTTTTATATTTGGAATAATTGTTTTTCTTCAAGATCATGTCCATTTTTGTTTATAAGGAAAAAAAATCCAAGTAAATCGGATTTATATCTTACATATGTTGCAGAAAAGGAAGTTGTATCAACTTCTAGAATAGAAACTAAATAATTAAAGATATGTGATGATATCGTCTTAAATCTATTAATACACACATCCTCTTCCCCTTTTGCATTCACGGTTCTAAAAAATAAAAATATATGGTGTTCATATCGTTCATGACATCCAAGAAGTCCAAAAATGAAGAATACCCAGCATTCACGGTTCGTTCCTTCTAAAATATATCCAAGTGTCACCCTCTGTGTGTGTGTGTGTGTGTGTATAGCCAACGATATATAATATACATGATCATGTAATCTGTTTGTTCCTGTTATTGCATGCAGAACTTCACCATTAAAGTAGACGTTGAAGGTTCATGGACCAAGGCAGTGAAAAATGTATTGAACAGTGTTCAAGGTAATGTATTGTACGTTGGTTTCTACTCATTCAGTTAATTAGTAATTAACCAATCATTTTATGTTTTTCTCCTTAAAGATTGTTGGTTGATAGTTTGTTGTTAATTAAGGGGTGACTAATTTCAGAATGGAGAACAACGGAAAGGTGAATATTTCGGGATACATCAATCCAACCCTACTTCTAAAATGTCTGGAGAAAGCAGGAAAAACAGCAGAGATAGTACATTGGGAATATGGAGAATGTTCAAGCAACTTGTTTGAAAAGACAGAATCACCCTTGCCCTTGCCCCCGATTAATAATAATGGGTATCCCCCCAATTATAATTATAATTATAGAAGGAGGAGGAACTACGCCTTCAACCATCTGGAATGTGCAGGGAATGCTTCCGAGTGTTGTGGACATCATATACAAAACCCAATAACTCCCATTAAATCTTCTTCTTCCCAAACTCACTTCCAAAAGCTTGCATCTGGTCACCCCCCATGCTGCAGTTTGATGTGAAGAATTTCTTCAAAATAATTAAGTTGTAGGTTTCTGTACTAGTGTTTGAATCTGACTATGGTTTGGTTATATTTTTTTTACCCAGATTTTTCATTTTCACTTTCATTTTCAATTGAATTAATTAATATAAGGTTGAGTATTTTAGTAACATGTTTATGGTGACTTATCTTACAACATATGTATGTATGTATAACCAAACCAAACCAAACCAATTCAGCTCTGCTACTGTTTCTTGGCGTACTCCCTTGGTCCAAAAATGGTAGATCCAATCCTTACATTTGTGCTTCCCATTTCAATCTGCAAGTATATAATTCATAAATCAACTTGTTCCAATCAGACCTCACAATTTTTTAAACTTAAACTCACCGCTAGTTCAAAGTCCCCAGACATGCCCATTGACAGCTCACACTGCTTTTCTACCATTCCAAGTTCCTTGCAGATCTCACTTCGGCACCTTGATAGCGTCTATACCATCCATCCAGATCACACATACAATTTACTAAACTATATACCTACATAAATAAACAAGATTTTACCTTGAAATTCTCTGGAGTCGATGTATAATCTGGCATTCCAATAGTCATTAACCCAGAAAACACCAGATTTGGGCAACTAAGCTTAACATGCTTCACAAGATCTACACAGCTTGAAGGTTCAATCCCAGATTTTGCTGACAATAAATTAATGGTTACTTACAATCAGCCCATGTATATGATTTTGTCTTAAAAACTAAAAAGGAATCATGATGCTTGTTCACTTACATGCCTCTCCACTCGTATTTACTTGGACCATAACTGCCAAAGGTTTTCTTCCAATGCTTGAAACTGCACGATCAAGGTGATTTGCAATCTGTGAATCCAAAATCCATGTCAACACATTCGTCATTCTGTTATTCATTCTATCGATTTGGAGTTAGGTTACCTTCTCGTTATCTACACCCTGCACCATCGATAGATTTGGAACAGCAGCTGGATACAAGATAAACAACATCATTTATATATATTCATCTTATTAATTTAAGAATAGCCCCATTCTATGATGGTGGATCCGTTACCGAGTAGGGATTTTGCTTTATTGCTCTGTAAATGTCCAATAAAATGCCAGTCGATATCCTTTGGAAGCTGCATGAATTAATCGATTTCTTCAACGCCAATAGGCTTTAGATAATCGATTCGGTATAAATGAACTGAGAGACAAAATAGTACCTGAGGAGCCTTTTCGATGAATTCTTGGACATAGTTTTCCCCAAAACAACGGTGTCCTGCATCGTAGACTTGGCGGATGAGAGAGATAGGTTTAGTCTTGCTCACTGCCACCACCCGCACATCATCGGCATGGCGACCAGATCTCTCCGCCGCATGCCGGACACGGTGAAGAACCGATCGCAGAGCCGTCACCGCTGCAGACTCCACAGCCTGAGCAGCCATTCTGGATGATGCCTCTCTCTGGTGTTATAGTTTCGGTTTCGGTTTCTGTTTCTGTTTCTGTTGTTGATCCTACTCATGGATGAGAATTGGGTCCTCCGGTTTATACAAAACCACTGAAAGTGTGAGGTTGTCATTCCAACATGTTGACGACACCATCACCATATGAGAGACAGAGAGCGCCCAAAACGAGCATTGGGTGTGAACGCAGTTATAAAATTAAATAAATTTTTATAATAAAAATTCAAAATTATTAAGTAAAATCTTATTTCAAATATATTTTTTTAATAACATAAAATTATAATAGTTGATTTAAATAAATAAGTAAATTTATATCATATTATAATAGGTATTAATTTATATTATAATCTGTATTAATTTAATTTAATGTTATTAATTTAATATAATTAGAAAAATTTTAAAATTTAATATAATTAGGATGGAAAATCTAAATTTTGAATTTTGAAATGGATAATTAATATGTTGACAAGTGGCATGATAAGGGACATATAATTTTAATGAGGAGTTCTAATATAATGACACTTGTCAATAGAATGTTAAACTTATTCTTTTATTAAAATAGAAAGATTTTAGTTTTTATCGTGTTTTGATTTCCCCGAAAGGTGAGGTGGACGGATGTAAAACCCGCAAATTAGACTCCAAAAATTGACATTTCGTTAATGGAGGTGCATTAGGACATCATATAAGTGAACCAGATGCTAAAGCATACTAATTGATGATGATTTAAGCTAAAATATTTTTAAGTAAAATTTAACAATAAGATGATATTTTGAGTACATTGCTATTATAGCAGTTTACCCTTGTCTCTTATGTTAGTGGGTGTGGACTCGACAACGAACACGGTGACATCGATGAATACCAAGCCGAGGCCTCGGCATGCCGAGCTCGGCTCGGCAACTCGGCGATGGTTCACCGATGAAAGATTTTTTTTTACTCATTAATTACTCAAACCTCTTTTTTAAAAATTATCTTATTTCCAAAAAATACCTAATTTCAAAAATATAACCATTTTTTTTCAAAATTTTAAATTTTAAACTCTCAATCTTCAACTATAAATATCTTCATCATTATTCACTCTTTACCTCATTCAAATCTCATTAATTTTATTCTCTTAATTTTCTTATTTTTTTCATCATTTTCTACACGTCATCGCTAAAAATGACTATTGTTTGGTCGACTGAAGAAAATATTTTACTCGCTCGTTCATGGATTGATGTAGCAGAAGATTCACACCACAATGACAACCCTTCGACTACCTTTTGGAGTAGAGTTGCCGACATATACAACCGTCAAGCCCTTCAACCTTGAAGAAAAGATCTACTCTACGTCAAATGGTGAAACACACACGCACTCGCAACTTGGTTTACCATTGGGTTTCATAAGGTGATGCATGATGCCGAAAATGGTGAAAATGAAAATACTTTGCTAGAGAATGCTTTTGAGGCTTACCGTGTTGAAAATGACAAAGATTTCAAACTTGTTGATTTTTGGAAAATTGTGAGGCAGAGCCCAAAATGACGTCAAATTTGAAGTCTTTATCTTCTAATTTTTAGTGGGTTGTGTGTTTGAATTTCTAGTGTGATTTTTCTGAATTTCTAGTGGTCTTGTGATATTTTTAATATCTATGTTTTTTTTATTTCTATGTTTTTTTTAATTTCTATGTTTTTTCAATGGAATTTATGTTTTTAAAAAAAATAATATATTTGCAATATTTATTTTCTAAATTAATATATATATATATATATATATATATATATATATATATATATATATATATTTAACATGGCAAATGTGGCAACCCACCTCATGCAAATGACAATTTTTGACAAAAATATGACAAAAATGATGTGACGTCAACGTAGACCGTGGCAAGTGTGACACTACATCTACTAGCCTAAATGTAGCATCCCAAAAATCAAGGATAAAATTTTCATTTTTATTATAATCAGAACATAGATGCAACTTGATCTAAACATTTAAAATCATTTCTAAGTAACACAGTTATCAGAGTTAAATCCCAACGTCACATATTGCGGAAAACACGGGTGTATGCACTGCGATCAAGCCGGACCCTTTGCTTCCGAACTGGAAATACCTTAAACCAAAACCACAAACTGTAAGCACGACGCTTATTGAGTTACCCAAATACCACACACCATGCATAACAACTGAGCCATAATTAACATTCATATCATCGAGCCATACATATCATTCATATATCACAGTCAATAAAAGTGTTATGTGTCATCCATAGTCTTGCCATTATGCCACGAGCTGCCTCATGGTCTTCCTTGCCAAGCCGGGATGTGACAACCGTCAATTTTCAGACTAGTCAAAGTCAAATAAAGTCAACAAGTCAAATCGGTCAACTCCGTTAACCCTTATATATTAGGGTTTACAATATGTTAGCTACTGTACAACTCTCTATTTTAATAAGAAGTTATCACTTGGAAAGTTCATATAATCGAAATTCTTAAACCCTAAACGGGGTAAGTGAGGTAACAAAACGATAAAACACTACTGCATACCCTTCGAGGGTGTGTAAGACTCTTAAACATGGCTTAACAGGGTTTACAAACCTTGAGTTGCGAAGCTAAACATTCAAAAAGGTCACAAACAAAGTCTCTTTCAATCTCTCTTTATCAATCTAAAATCTCTCCAAAATCTCTCCCAAATCTCTCTCAAAATCTCCTTTAAATTTATAGAATCATTTGGATCGTCCCGACACTTAACTTGGTGAAAAACCGCTAGAAACGGGAAGTTCTTATGAAAAACAGCCTTATAGGATCGAAGTCCCTCCTAGAACCGAAGCCTCCCTATAGGGACCGAACTCTGTTGATGGGACCGAACTACTCAAAACCGAACCCGAAGTTGTCAGAGCCGAACCTTCCTTCACCTTCGCTTCTCTTCCTGCCTTCGCCTTCGGTCCATTTTGGTCTATTTCACCTTCGGGCCTAGCAGCAGGGACCGAACCTTCGGCCTAAATCCGAGAAGCTTCGCAGTTTCGCCCCTTTCACCCGGTTTTCGACCATGACTTTGTTTTAAGCCCGTTTTTCATGATTTTAACACGGGATTTTCACCCAAACCCATATTTTTATATATTAAACTCCATAGATCCATAATTTAATCATATATTTGAACGAAAATCATATCTTTGGACAAAATCTTGTACAAGATACGGCTTTGGAGTGTTGACTTTGCCAAGAATTTATGACACCAACCACCCACCCACTCCATGTCACTATTCCCACCTTAACTTAGTCAAATCGAGATCTCCCCACACCTAAATCAGATCTCCCCATCAACTCACCCAAATCCCTCACTCTCCTCCCTATAAAACCCCACTCTCCTCCTCCCAAGACACACTTTTTACACCCTCTCATATTTCTCTCTAAAAGCTCGAGTTCCTCCAGGAGTCACGAGTTTTTCCTCTGTTGTTGGTAAGTTTTTCCTTCCCACACATAAACATTCTTCACTACTTCACTAAAATCATGGATTCCTTACACAAATATCACCATATTTGTTGCTAGATATTCAAATCCTCAAGTATCTCCCAAATGTTCTTGACTTGGAAACTTCTTTTCTTCATCATCCATCTACTGAAATCAGTCAAGTTTAGTTCATAACCCTATATTTTCATGTTTTTCTTAAGTTTTAAGGGGGGGGGGGGAATACAAGTTAAAACACCAAGAACAACACTAAACTCATCCATCAACTTTCATCAGAAAAGTTTATCTCCATTCACGGACTGTTTTGGGCAACTTAAACTTTTTAGTTTTCAAAAAAAATTTAGTTGGAAACATTTAAGGTTCATGCCTTTAAAATGACTACTTGCACATCTCCATACAATTTTTCTACAATTTATGGTGATTTTTACAAAACTGCCTATCATTTCAAGAACAAATCCGAACCAGCCTGTGAAAATGGACATTTTCACACAAGTTAAAAGCCACTAAAAATCATAATAAAAATTATGAACAAACTAGACTCGTTTTCTAAACTCTTAGAATTTACGGATTCTGATTTGGACCTTTGATGATTTTTCTACATATTTTCTAATATCAGGAAACAGAAAAGTTAAGACTAGAAAAATGTTATCAATTTCTTTTACCCCTTGTAACTTGTTGAGCAAGATGTGTATCATTATGTGAATGTATGTGTTATATTATATGTCATTTTGTATTGGTAAATAGACATACATCAGAAAATAAATGGATATTTTTACCTTCACAAGTATGGTAATTAATTATAATAAACAAAGTTTATATCCATTGCACACCAACATTTTGACAAACTATTGTAAGTATAGTTATGTTCACTACTACTACCATTATTTGATAAAATCTAATAGGTATAGTTTATGATGCACTTACACAACAAGTTCATTACCAAAGGTTTCATTTACACAAAAAGGGTTTTCATTCACTACACATAAATCCGTTAATGACTAAATTGTGAGACATTCACTTCATATTACTTTTCAAGTAATGCACTTTAAGTCCTGTATTATAACCAGAGTCTCGTGTAGGGAGAGTGTGATAGTTGTATATAGATCTATATTGGGTCTGACAAACCCACACATTAGTTGTATGCAACAGCTAGATCGGCAGGTCTGGGGTGACAAACATCATTAACATTTCCGACGCCTGAAGAACATCGTTTCAGGCACACTAGGTCATAGTATGGTTATAATAACTCATAAAAAGTATTAACAAAACATAGGATTTACGGGGATTTCACTAAATGAACGGGTTTATGTGTAGCACCTAGTTCCTGGTACGTAAAATTTATCTTAGTGTTTTTCATTTTTAGCCTTGGACTCGGCGAGTTGTAGGTCCGACTCGCCGAGTAGAGACGGGATCCGGAGCATGTTTAAGTTGACGACTCGGCAAGTCCATATTCCAGACTCGGCGAGTCCCCGCTGTCTGATGAAACCCTAATTCCAAGGGTTTGCCCCCTATTTAATCTAGCTTGTGCGGCCCAAGCTCGCCCCCTTTCACCCTCAGAGCGCCCTACATCAAACCCTAACTCGTCTCTTGTGAGATTGAAGTGTTTAGAGTGATTTCTTGAAGATTTTGGGAGAAGAAGGAGAGTGGATCAAGAAGAGAAGAAGGAGACCAGATATCTTGGTGCTATTTCAGAGTTCTCTGAAGTATATCTCTGCTCCTTTCTGTTTGTATGCTTAAAACCCCATTAGAGCACCTTTTGAGCTCTTCTTGAACCTTTTTCCAAGCTTGTGCATGAAGTAGAATTCGCAATAGGTTGATTATCCGCTAGATCTAGTCATGTTTGAGCTCCAGAAGCTCAGATATATAACCTTTATGGGAGTAAATTGCTTGAATGTCCTAGATCTACCTTCTTAACCCTTATTTCGCCTTTAATCCCCATTCTATGCATTTCTACACGTAAAGTTGGAAACTTTACATGAAAATCCTGCCCTAAGAACCCAGATTTGTAAATGGCACGAACTGGATTCGAACAGGATCGAGTGTATAGTATTTGCATGTGACAGACTCAGCGAGTCGAGCTGCGAGTCCTCGAGTTTTTCCCCCCTTTTCATTCATGCTGAGTAGAGTCGTGAGTCCTGGGTGGACTCGGTGAGTTGGAAGCCGAACTCATCCATGAAAGAACTCGGCAAGTCAATTCCCCGACTCGGCGAGTTCAAGGCAACCTTCTTAGATCAAGAACAGACTCGACGAGTTGTTCATACAACTCGGCGAGTCACAGCATAAAGTGTTCATCGGATGAAGATGAACTCGACGAGTTGTTCATACAACTCGGCGAGTAGGATGAAGGACTTGGACATCAGTTTAGAAGGCGAGCTCGTCGAGTCAATACCTAGCTCGACGAGTAAAGACGGGATTAAGGACAATCGAATGGACGGGACTCGACGAGTTGGCGAGCCAACTCGGTGAGTCGGGTCAACTGGAAGTTGACTCTCACTTTGACTTTTGACTTGATCAGGCGTAAAATGGTTATTTTACCCCAAGGGTCAATTAGCGGTGTTTGACTGAGTATTTTGTGGGAATTATAGTCGGAGGAGTTCCGGAGCGGCAGCAGCAGCAGGCAGTCAATTCCCATACCGATCAGCAGCTACTTTGAGGTGAGTTACCTTCCAGTAGCGGTGGGTCTATGGCCACAATGCCGGCCCACCAGTAGGAATTGTATGATAGATGATTGTCTCTGTGATATTCATCTAGGGTTGCTACTACCTGTGATATGTTATTGTGCTAGTATGATATGATGCTATGTGATAGTGACAGTAGGGGGAGATAGTCCCCCAGATTACTGGTCGATAGGGCCGAAGGGGCGGACATGCCCAGCCATGCTAGATAGATTATGTGATATATGTGTTATGTGGTAATAGTAGGGGGTGAAATAGTCCCCAGTGCCGGTCGAGAGGACCGAAGGGGAGACCAGCACCCAGAAATGCTAGTCAGTATCCGGTCGAGAGGACCGAAGGGGAGGCAAGCTCCCAGATATACTGGTCAGTATCCGGTCGAGAGGAACGAAAGGGAGGACAACTCCCAGATGTACTAGACAGTATCCGGTCGAGAGGACCGATGGGGTAGGTCGGGCACCCAGATATACCTGACAATATATGTATGTTATGTGATTGTATGGTATGTGGTATGTTGGGGGAACTCACTAAGCTTCGTGTTTATAGTTTTCAGTTTTGGTTTCAGGTACCTCTTCTTCGAAGGGGAAGGAGCTGGCGCGGTAGCGGTACATCACACACATGCTAGTATACCGCATCATGGGATCTTCCTGGGGATTTGTACTCTGACACTTTTATGTTTTATAAAAATGTTTCCCAGACATGCACTATCTTTTGTGAAATGATATGATCGTTGAATGTTTTATTCCTAATGTTTCGCTAAGTACATGTTTTAAAAATGAAATTTTTGGCTCGTATTTTTGGGATGTTACATTATGTCGATTTAAACTTGCATTGCTTTACTATAAGTATGGAAAATTACCGGTACATTTCGGTCTTTGGATTTTAAGAATACAATTCACACTTTAAGGAAAATATTGGATTTTTCTGGAACAAACATCACTTTTACAAGAAAAGGTTTTCATCAGTACATTCAAAAGCTTATGAACTCACCAACTTAATTGTTGACACTCTTTCAAAACTACTTGTATTCTTAGAAAATCAGTAAAACAGGTAACCAGCTGCTTTTGAGGATGGGACGCTAAGGCGTCAAACAAGTTATATTTTGACATCATAATGTAATTGATTTTGAAACATGTAAACTTATACTACGATGTAACTTTTTCAATTATACTTATGATGGTTATGTTTGCTTTGAATCACTATGATACTTGTTGTTATGATACTACACATGAAGTCCTCCACCCCCGGACGTTTCCGCCATCCTTGGTTTGGAGGTGTGACACGAGGCCATAACCCTGGGTCTCACAGACAAGTTCCAGGAGCCACCTCCCCGTCTTCCATGCAAGTATCATAAAGATAACTAGCATACAATCTACAACTACTTAACTAACAATTACCAAAGTTCAGACTCTGGTCTTGCATACAAATTTTCCGGAGCCGCCTCCAAGTCTTTCATACAAAATGTCAAGGGTTACCCCCGGGTCTTCCTACAATACATAAATCAAATGGGCCGACATGACAGACGATGATGAGAATCACCTCGAATGTTGAAGCTCACTCCAAGAAATCCTTAGTTGCTGCCATGACAACTTCCCAAGATAACAATACCAAAATATCACCCAATTAATAATTGGGTTCCAAACTAGAATCTATAATCCATTCTTAGGGTAAAATGACCATTTTACCCCTGGTCTAACTTGAACAAAAACCGAGGCCTAAACCAAAAACCAAAAGGCCCAAAACTACCAGATCCATAAGAGCCCACTAATGGTCCAATTTTCCAAATTGGGCCCACTCCCCATATGGCCCTTAACCTAAGCCCAATAATTCCCCTAATCGAATAGTTGATCTTAGATGACCCAAAAAGGCCCAAAGAACAAAGCCCAAAACGCTATGAGGCTCAAGACCATTGGGCCCATTAATGCCCAAAACCACAATCATAAATCCAATAAGTCAAACCCAATAACAAGACCAAATTCTTAAAAGTCCTTAGACATAAACGAGCCCAGAAATAATATAAGCCTAACCCATGAACAAAACCCATCAAGCCCAAAGACGAAAAAAAATCCCAAATCGCACAGATCCACGAACGCGGGGTATACGCTCAGCTTATGTTGGACTTACTCGAGGGAATCTGGATCTCGACCAAAAGGAGGTACGATAGAGTGGTGTCCAACCACTAGATCTCACCCATAAGGTCAAAATGGGACCAAAAACCCACATAATCTTAGATCTTAACTTCAAATCAGCAATGTTAGAACTTTTTACCTTTAATGAACTAAAAATGGAGCAAAAGTCGAGATCCACCAGCCTTCCCCTTGATTCACCACCTTGCACAAAGCTTCCATTTATGAATATACTCTAAAACCCACCAAAGATGCACATAAAAAGGCTCACAACACTCTAAGATGAGGCTATAGCTCGAGATTAGGGTTTATAACAATGGAGGATGAAAGAGAGGCTCACACCTGGGACTTAAGGTGTTTAAATAGTGAGTCGGCCCTAAAATTTAGGGTTTTGGGATCCTGCACACTACGTTGGGTGTGGTGCCAGTACACTGGGTGTAAAGCTCAAACACCCGCGTCCATTTTTCCAATACTACGTTGGGCGTACATAAGCGCATGCCATCTTTGCATGCAATGGACCAAAATGCAACATTTTTCCATCAAGGGGCCAATTTTGTAAATATCTTTAAAATACCATAATTCCCTCATCATAGGTCTGTTTCCAACAAACCTTATATCCAAGAAAAAGTGGCGAGAATCCCTACGCTCCTAACAACACATCCAAACCTTAAAACCTCCCAAAGAAAACCCAAAACCCAAAAGATCAAGATATTACATTATGATTATACCCTTGGCCTCCGAAGACACAATCGAGTAAGACCTAACGTCCAAAACTTATGTCCAGGTCCCTAGGAACGTCCTAATCCATAAAGTTGCAAACTTTATGCTTTTGCAAAAAAGAAGGAGGCTCAAAACAAAAATCAAGTCCATAAGCACTCTGGATGGTTCCGATTTTTATGACTCAAAACACCTCCAAGAGCTCAAAATGACAGCTCATATGGTCTGACTTTGCTTAACTCCAAGAATCCAAACTTTGGGACCAAAAGATGACATTTTCTACCCTAAAACTAGATCTAAGCATGCAATGGTCAAGCTTTAAACTTTATAAATTCAATGGATCAGAAATGATGCCAAACTTATAGATCTACAAGCTCTTCCCATGTCCTTGCTTCTTCCCAAGCTCCATTCTTCTTCAAAACTCTAAAGAATCACCAAAAACTCTCAAAGAAGCTCACAATACACTAAAGGTGGCTTAGGGTTCGAGGTTTTCATTTCAAGGGCAATAGAGGCTGAAAAGGTAAGGGGCTTGGGAAACAATTTCTAGATTCCCGCTATTACAATTCCTACGAAATTCCAACATATTACAATTTTAAATATTAATTAATATTCTGTTGGTATTTTGTAGGAAACTTCCAATGCTTTTCCGGCGGAATCTTTAGGGTATCTACTTCCGTAGGAAATTTGTAGGAATTTTGTTGGATTATATTTTTGTCGTAAGTTTGCAGGAATTTCGAAGGATATTTCCTACAAAACATTTTCGTAGGAAATATTTTGTAGCTAAAACCAAATATTCTAGTAATGTTCATGTTTTCATTGTATTTATTTCGAAAGTTATTTTAAAAAATACGTAATTTTTACACATTGATATTCAACATTTATTTAAAACATTTCAATACTTCTTTTAGTATAGATTGAATTATTTGTTTATTCATTATTTCATTTGTATTTATTTCAAACGTACTTAATGTTTTCGTTTTGTATTTAACTTTTTTAATCAACACGTGTAGTATACGAATCTTATACATAGTTATATATAAATTAATTTTCTGTGCACCACCACGTGGCTATATGATATTGCAGAATGAAAAAACACGACTGTAGTAAAGGAATGGAAATTAATAAATTAAATACTATAATTGTATATTATAAAATTGTTAACTCTAGCTATTTACAGAGAAAACAAATGGTTTCTTACATTAATTATCTTCAGGCCCGGTTTAGGAGGGGGTCAAACTGGACTGCTGTCCAGGGCCCATAGCAACTTGGGGCCAAATTTATATGAGTATGTGTTTAATAATAAGGACATTTGTAATTCATAATGTGAAATAACCTTTAGTTATGGGCATTTTATATTTTGAGGCATATTCAATTCCTACCGTTGCATTTTCTTTGTGTTTTTTTTTAATAAAATGAATCTAGTATCTTACGGGATATGAACCATTTTTTTTAATCTGTCACAATTCAAACCTTTAATTGCTTCATTTTTTTCTACATTTACTTTGCTTTATTTTTTAATAATGTATATTAAAGTTATATTCTATAAACAATAAAAAAAATAATAACACATATTCCAAATGATTTAAATGCTTGATTTTATTAGATTGTTATGGGATGGTATTGATTTTGATTTTTTTCTAATTATTTTATTGGAAATTATTTACATATAAATCTATACAATTATAATTTTTTATAATAAATTAATTTCATTTAGGATCCGTAGTTTTGTCTATTACCAACAGTCTTCGAAAAAATTTAACTTCAATTTAATTATTATATAATTTTTTGTAATTTTAAGGGGTCTTTTTTTTTTTTTTGTCCCGGACCTGAATATCTTATTCTTGGATTATCTTCTTTCTTGGATTTGATGGCACCAAGCATTAACTATCAACCATATTTTATTTTATTTATTGTTAATTAATATAGATTCTTAAACCTTAACTTTTAAATTAAGAAATCAGTTGATTAAGAATAAATTTCTTTTTCCCATTATTATAATAACGTATTATTAGTATGATATAATGCAACGCAAGTTTTGCATGCGACTGCGCGTGTCTTCAAGTTTTAATTACTGACTTCAAGTACTTAACGTAGATGTTCGTTAAATTGGTCAAGTAATTAATTCACAAAATATCGTTTCTTAAGGAATAATTAACTTCTATATGCATGCTTCCTTAAATAGGGTTTATAGACACTAATTTTATTCTTAAACTAATCAGTTACAGAGGTTCGTCATCGAACAAAAGTTAACTTCCATTTGCAGTTTCCATGCATAATTAATGAACCTTTCCAAATAGTACTAAAAAATTGAACTCACATCGTTACTCCACCACATGCCCTTCTCCTGGATCCCCGCCGGTCAACCCCCACCGTTTCCGGCCACCCTATATAACCTCCAAAACCTTACAACGACCCACCTCACCTCAACTCACCTCCCTGATCAATCTCTTAACAACAAAACACCTTCAATTCAAACAGTACTCCAATCTGATCGATCCTTCTCTTCCTTGTATATCTTCGTTAATTTCAACATTCAACAATGAAGATTATGAAGGTAATGTTCTTCATCATAGCCATAGCCATGGCCGCCGCCATCACCATCACCTTCACGGGTGATAACAATGAAGAAACATTAATGGTGACTACAGAGACACCGTATGTGAAACCACTTCCGAAAAGGGTAAGTCGTTTTCTAGCTGAGAAGATCAATAATCCTCGAGCTGCAGACCACTGCAAGAAAGACGATGAGATTTGTTACATCTTAGAAGGTAAAAACTCGACTTGTTGCCACAACAAGTGTATGGATTTGAGCGAGGATAAGCACAACTGTGGAGCATGCAAGAACAAGTGCAAGTTTACGAGCTCCTGTTGCGGAGGGGAGTGTGTGAATTTGGCTTATGACAAGCGGCATTGTGGGTCGTGTAGCAACAAGTGTATGCCTGGCGGTTATTGCATTTACGGGCTTTGCAATTACGCCTAATCATCAAAATGCATTATTAATTAATCTTAATCGTATGTAACTCATCATGTGTTTGAGAGGTTCTTCATTGCTCGATCGATGATACTTGCATGAATTAATTGTTCATAGGCATGTATGCTGCCTGGTTACACAAGTATTGTACGTAGTAACATATATATATATATATATATATATATATATATATATATATATATATATATATATATATATATATATATATATATATATATATATATATATATATATATATATATATATATATATATATATATATATATATATATATATATATATATATATATATATATATATATATATATATATATATATACACACACACAAAGGCATTTATAATCTACTTAAATTTCTGTTTTATAAGCAAATTAACTTTTCAACGTGACCAAATATTTGACTCGATCAATAAATGATATGTGTCAAGTAATAATATTATGTAATTACCGATCGAGTATATTTGGGAAAATGATTTATAATTCCAACGAAATTTCCAAAACGTTAAAAAAAACTTAATTATGTTTTGTCTGTTCAAAAAAATTCAACAAACTTAACTTTTTGTTTAAAAAGTCGAACTATTAGTTCAGTTTTCATTAGGGTCAACTCACTAATGAAAGTCAAAGAATGACATTGCTTATGACGTGAAATTAAATATCATGGAAATGACTTATAAGATCAACAAAGTTTTGAAACCGTTCAAAAAACTTCAATCAGGTTTTGTCTGTTCAAAAAATCAGTTTTAATTAGAGGCAACGAGATTCATTAGGTATACAATCAGTTGGCAAATGACATGACATTAAATTTAATGATATGGAATAAACAGATTAGAATTTGTCATTTTATATATTGATTTAGGGCTTGAAGAAGAGATAAGCGAATGATGTTTGTGTTCAATCTCTTGTAATGACTACTCTTTTTCTTCCTCCTCTTAATCGTTGATGTTCTTAATCTACAAAAAAGATATTTGATAAACCCTTTTGGATGTAGACATCCTTCTCAAATTTGGATATCTAGAATGGAGGATCATCTAGAGAAAAAGCCAAGAGCTTGTTCAAACAGATGGGTAAGTGTAATTGAAAGCTTTATCATGTTCATCTTAATAAGTTCTAGTTTTTGAAGTAACCAAACAAATAAAGCTTTCAACTGCACTTACCGTTTGTTCGAACAAGCCCTGAAAATTTTCTCTGGATGATCATCCGTTCTAGATATCCAAATCCGAAAAAGACGTCCACGTCCACAAGGGTT
Organism: Lactuca sativa; assembly: GCF_002870075.4. Taxonomy (NCBI): domain Eukaryota; kingdom Viridiplantae; phylum Streptophyta; class Magnoliopsida; order Asterales; family Asteraceae; genus Lactuca; species Lactuca sativa. The sequence goes on along the minus strand of NC_056629.2, from coordinate 206,751,332 downwards.
TTCATCATCAAATATCTTTTTTATAGATCTTGAGTTGGACATCAACGACTGAGAGGAAGAAGAAGAAGTAGTCATTACAATAAATCGAACATAGACACCGTTTGTTTTTCTCTTCTTCAAGCTCTAAATCGATATATAAAGGGAAATATTATAATCTATTTATTCTATGTCATTAAATATAATGTCATGTCATTTAACCTAAATCTCTAATGAGAATTGAACAAAAACGTAAGTTTGTTGGGTGTTTCTAAACATGCAAAATATGATTAGGGCTTTTTGAACGGTTTTGAAACTTCATTGGTCTTATAAGTCATTTTTCTGATATTTAAGTACACGTTATAAGTCATGTCATTCGGTGACTTTCATTAGTCGATTGACCCTAATGAGAATTGAACAAAAGTGTAATTTAGTTGGGGCTTTTTAGACAATTAAAATTATAAGTTCGTTGAGTTTTTTTGAACAAACAAAATATATATAACTAAAGTTTTTTGAACCGTTTGGAAACTTCGTTGGACTTATAAGTCATTTTCTCAGTATATTTATTATATCGAGTAAGTTACCATGAAAAGGGGTTCATGTCCATTGTTACATTACATCACTAAACTAGACAAAATTGTGATTTAGACAACACGACTGCACGAGAGACATGATTATTGTTAAATGGAGATCGTGTTGGCTAATATATGTAATTACTAATTAAGCGGCTGATTATAATCACTAGAGGAAAAGAGTAAATGGGTGGCTATTTTTTGGCAACCAAAAAGGTGTAGCGAACGGCCATGTTCAATTCGTGTTACCTTGTATATAATATATCCAGCTAAGAATCGTTTGCGTATACTGGAAGTAGAGAGTAGAAAACTTTTTATGTTTCAAATTGAAAGTTTCCCTTAAGAAGTCGACTATAAAGCACATGTTGTTTCTTGCAAAACACCCTTATTTGTACCTTTTTACCGTGTTCTTTTTTCTTTCCTGGTTTTGTTCTCTTTCTATTTTTTTTGCTGGTTTTTCCATAAAAAAGCTACTGTTTATGAGGTTTGCATGATCTATATCATCGAATGATCATAATGGTTTTATTATTGAATTGCCTGTAATTATCTGATTATATAATCAACATGGGAATATATAATGTACAAGTCTATAACTAAATCTGATAATCATACTAATGATATACTACGATTATATGAAGATTTTATATATGGAGCTAGAAATTATATATTGATTTCGCGCGACCCTAAAACTGCCAAGTATTCCAATTCGACTCTAAACTGCATATGGGCCAGACACGAAATCAGAATCACGCTAAAAGTCTAGAAGCAATATATAAGACTCCACAACTCAACAGCAAGTTGATCTATTAATGTTTTCAATAAAATCACACAACAAGCAGTTCTAAGAAGAATCTGTGAATACATATATAAACTTATCTCTTCAGTTGGATGCTCCAATAAGCATTTTCACACAAGAATATGTGAATACATAAATGATGACAGCATGAAAATATATAACGATCAAAATGAAATAATATAATGTGTTTGTTAGGCGTAATTGCAGAGTCCATATATGCAATAACCACCAGGCATGCACTTGTTACCACACGACCCACAATGCCGCTTGTCATAAGCCAAATTCACGCACTCTCCTCCACAACACGAGCTGGTAAACTTGCACTTGTTCTTGCATGCTCCACAGTTGTGTTTATCGTCGCTCAAATCCATACACTTGTTGTTGCAGCAAGTCGAGTTTTTGCCTTCTAAGATGTAGCAAATCTCGTCATCTTTCTTGCAGTGGTCTGCAGCAGCTCTAGGGTTTTTGTTTTCCGCTAGGAAACGACTTACCCTCTTCGGAAACGGTTTCACGACCAGTGATTTGGGAAGTGAGGTTTCGTGGTTGTCACCAATAGAGGCGATAGTGATGAGGACGATGGTTATGGCCATGGAAACGACCACCATGAAGAGTACTCTGATGATTTTCGACATTGTATTGAATTTGATAGAGAAGAGAGAGATCAGAAGGTCTTTAATTAATAAGAGACTTGATTCTGCTTTAATGTTCTGTAAAAAAACATGGAGCTTTTGGATGTTATATAGGGTGCCTCTCTGTGTGTGTATGTGTTGTGGGGGAGGGGCCGGGGTTGACCCATGGAATCAGGTGCGATCATTCACTGTTTCAAAAAGCTAGCTTAATTCCATGGGGGCGGGTGCATGCATGTGTGTGTTGATTAGGGAACAATCTAATCTAGCTAGTCGTCGATGACCTACGCGGTTGTGAAATTTTTGGCTTAAAAGTCAACTTATATTTTCTGCTTAATTTAGGAGACGTCATCATATATATAACTTCAACATAAGGTTTTCTTTAATTAACAAAAAGATATTTAAACTCATACTTAATTTGAAAGGCTTGTTTAGGAATAATTATATGGCATTGAAAAACAAAAAATAAATAAAACGTCGTCGTAAAATATAGAACAGCCTAATATTTTGATATAATTTTGTCCGTTAAAGTGACAACAATTCACTCCATCTAAAAAATACAATTAACGTAATGGTGTTTGGGATGAGAAATCAAATTTTACTTGACATGTTTGATATATGATGGGCCAAATGATTATTTATATGAATAACAAAATCCAGATGTATATACAATAATACCAAAATATGAATGTTTTACTTTGTGATAACTATAAGAGGGTCCGTAACGAGAGCTTCATAGTAGTTGAATAGATATTGATTATAATTGAATAGGAGTTGAATGGATTGTAGATGATGACACGAAGAGAGTTGATCGATAGAATGCTTCAATGAAATTGGAGGGAATTAATGTTATTATGTTTCAATTAAATTTCAAACCAAAAATCAATATAATCACATTTAATTTTGTATTATTTTTGTATTTGATTTTCTTTTTATTCTAATTAGACCATAAGTGAAATTATATCATCTTTTTGGGTATTGTATTATATAATTTATCATATTTTTTCAATCAATAAATCCAATGAAATGTTTAAAAATAAAAACTCGCGAAAATGAAAATATATTAATCACAAATTTGTTACAAACTAACTTTGATTGAAATATTACATTCGTTTTTTTTCTGATCCAAACACCATGTCAGAGTTTATAGTTGGGATGAGACATTCAAAAGAAATATTGTTAAGAGGTTAAGATAAAACATAATTGTAGATAACTTTTTTTTAATTAGTGTATCTTTACATATTGTATGTTTTAGGTTTCATAGTTTTTAAATAAATGTATTTTTAAGTATTGTATTTTTTTAATTATTATATCTTTTATTTTTAAATTAAAAATTCTTAATTCTTAAATAGTTGTGTTTAAAAATATGATGGTGATGATATGGAAAAGTCATTATACTTTGTAGGGTTTAATGGATTGTAGATATTAAAGACCAAAATTGAATAAAAAGTGAAATGATATATTGAACTTTTTAAAGTTCAATAAATTGTGCTAAGGCTATGTTTTGTATGATACAAGTAAGCTTATTTTTTAAACTTTTTAGGTTGTTATTTATACAAACCTGGTTGGATATGAGAAACTAACAAGGCGGCATATATTATAAAAATTTGCTACAAAAATTAAAGCTGGTAATAATATTAATCTCTTTTTAGGAAAGGAAAAAAATACAAGATTTCACAAACTTAGTTGGTTGCCTATAAGAGTCTCAGCAGGAGACAACATCTAGCATCTCTCCTTTAGGAAAACCTGATTGACAGTTTATTTGTTTTTTGGTATCCAAATTATGAAAACAAACACTTTGTTGAGCCTTTATGGTCTCAACCTTAACACCAACTGCTTCAGCTTGATCAGCAAACAAGACTTTAGAAACAGGCGATCCACAGATTTGTTTGTAAGCCTCATAAGAAGCAGCACATGTGTGTCCGCCTTCTAGAAGCTCTGAAAGCGGGTGGAAAACGTAAATTGCATCATTCTTCTTCTTCTCTAAACTCGATTTCATTTCCAAAAATTCAGAAACCAATTCGGGGTTGCTAAACTGGACAAACACAGCAGTCTTATCCAAATGGTAGACGGATGTAACGGAAGTCAACCCAAAAACTTTACACAAAATTTCCTTTATTGCCCTTGCCTTGAGTTTCGATGAGAACCCCCATATTAAGGCGATGTTTTGAAAGGGAATTTTGGGTTGTTGGATTTTAAAAACTGAAGATTCTGTTGTGGTTTGAGCGGTATTTAAGTTGACTATGTCTCCACTGCTCCAGCTGAGGTATAGAAGATTGATGTAGTTGTGAAGCTTGTTTTGTTTGATTAGATTTAGATTTAGATTTGAAGAATGAGAATTGGTGAAATCGATGTCAAGATGTTTGCATGATTGAGCAAAAATGCAGCCTGTCATGAAAGCATCGTAACCAGCCTCATGTTTAGCTCCTGAGTTCCAGTTTGATGATCTACATTTACAAAAATAAATATTCAACATAACATATTCTTAAATTAATATAATATACCTACCTACCTACCTGCAAATTTATAATAATACAAAAACGGGTATACACAAAATTTCAAATTCAGTCCAACATTTGGAATCGTCCTTAAGTTTTAAAGAAAAAAAAAGAAACATACCGCATATCATCAACTTGAACCTCCACTGCAACAGAAGAGGTATGAGCCAATCCAGAAGCAGAAGCAATATGTGGACAGATGATGGCAAAAGCTTTGGGGAGTGATGTGCTACTTTTCTTCATCTTTAATTGCAAAATATTACTTGCATTCAGAAGGATCTTTGTATCGATTATGTAAGGGAAGTTTTTATGAACTAGGGTTACATATTCTTCAAGATTTGAAGGAAGAGGACCCAAGAACTTTCTACAAACATGTGCAATATCTGTTTTCATATGATATAATATAAGTGATAGCAAAGGCAGAAAATAAGTGGGGTATAGAAATTGAATGAATTCCTACCAAGAAAGCAATTGTGTCCAACAATTAGCTTTTGCTCAGAGGAAAGGAGGTCAATTACATGGCGGAACCCAATGGCAGCTCCAATTTTCATCTCTGATTCCTTACAGAGACTTTCTTTTACCTCTTTCTGCATATCATATATAAACATTTAGAAGATATACTAATTTATTGTAGTATGTGATTGGAATGTTTGAATTGTATATTTGAAATAAAAGCAACAAGATTAAGGGGTTGTTTCATTTTTGACTTAATGAGCTTGATGGGTTAAGCACTTAATCTGGACACCAGAGCTATACATGGTTGTTTCTCTTTTACTTAACCTGTATAGAATCATGACTTAATGGGTTAAGCCAAAAACCTTTTACCTATTTGCCTTTTCAGCGTTTATCCTCCCAATACCTCTCCTGTTAAAATTGATGAATAATACAGTGAAATTCGTTTTTTGGAATGTATCCAGTCTAGGAAAGAAAAGGATCTTATGTTACACAAAACTTTATCCAGATTCCAGACAGACATCATAAACCACTCAGCCACTGTACCCATATAGAACTTAATGAAGAAAAAATAGCCCCTTTAAGTCGTTAAGATGAATGCTTGAATTTTACCATAAGCAACTCTAGGTCCCGTCTGGAGTCTATGTAGACAATAATTTGTTGAGAACATGAATCACCATTTACACGGATGTAAGCTAAATCCTTGAAGCTCTTTTCTACAATCTGCATTGTATCCCACAAAAATTACAACACTGAATGTCGAAATTATTTGGTGCAAACACACAAACTGATAACAAGTAGAAAACATGACCAAATTACTTTTCAAGACTATATATTAACCAAAAAAAAAACATTACCGACTTAATCAACCTTAGTTGGCGGGAAGTAAATCCATTAAGTTTGATAGCTGGTCGCATCCTAAAGAAGATGGTCTCAAATTGATCAATTGAAGCATTAGAGTCTTTAACAATCCTGCTTGACCCTCCATTTCTAACCTGTAACAGGTCATCATGCCATTCATTGAGTTTGTTTTTCATTCTCTCAACAAAAAGAATATCTGCCATTCTGACAAGTGGGACATCTTTAATTGCTTTCATTGCACATGGTGACTCTGGTAATTCATCTTCATGTGCTGAATGTAATTGCGATCTAGCTTCATCTTCTAGTTCTCTGGATAAATAAGATATTCCTGAATTTATCCAAAGTTGTAAAAGCTCAAAAAAGAGACTCGGATAAACTTCACAAAGGATTTATAATCTAAGGGATAAGGTACCTTCTTTTACACACACATTGAAATCAAATTGGTACTTTGCCAAGAAATCAATTGAGGATGTCTGGCACAGGAACTCATAAGATCTAGCATCACCTCCAACTTCTTGCCTTGGAAATATGTAAAAGTTGTGCCTGTCCATAGAACACATACAGTTAGACATATACTACAGCTACAAAAAGCTTGATCATGGATGGATTCATAAAAAACTGTACATACAGTATTATACAAAAACAAAAGGGGAACTTAAAGGAAGGCAAAGGAAAAGACTAACGGGTGGGCAATGAAGGACTGCTTGGTTGGGTCCCATCGGAAGGTACAAACTCCAAACTGAACAACAGCAAACTTCTCAGCGGAGTCCTTTACCTTGAGATAACGAACATCATATCTGTCAAACTCAAACGACTCCCTCCAAGGAGCGCTCGTGACTCCAGTCATTTCTAAGTCAATTGACACGAAATCAGAGTCTCGTACGTGACGACGAAGATCAGAGAGAGACGAATCGAAGTTGGATTTGGTGACATTTTTTATAGCAAAACTCGAAGAATGGGAGGAGCAAGCCCGAGAGGAAGAAAAGGAAATTGGAAACAGGGTTAGGGTTTTTGAGAGTGCCCTAACCATCCAATGTTGCTTCATAACAATATGTTATTCACCGTATCTGACACTTCTTCATGACCCCAACTCTGAAAGGCTCTGTCAACCAGCTGAGAACATTAATGTTTGCAAGGTATATGAGATTAAGCGGAGCATGCACAATGAAAAATTAGTGTAAAGAATGTAAAAATATGAGTCTCTATCATTCCGGCGGGAGGATTAAAGAAGAAGCGACAACTGGAACTGGTTTATACATGGAAAAGTGGAGAGAAGTCCATAGGAAAGAAGAGTTACCTGATCGTCGAGAGCCGAGAGTGTGGGGCGTGGCGGGGAAAGAAAACTGTAAGCAGTGCGAGAGCGAGAATGCAGAGAAGCAATTAGTGGTTAGGGTTTTACGTTGCGTTCTCCGAGTTCGAAGAAGAAAGAAGAAAAACGACGACGATGATTTTCTTTTACAAAACTGCAAAAATGGTCCATATAGTTTGTTAAAAATTATGTATAGTGTCCAAAAAAAATTAAGGTGCAAAATCAAAAAATTTCTATGGTTTTGATCCTTATTTTAATTTCTTTAACATTTTTAAACATATTTTTAATAATATAATATATATATATATATATATATATATATATATATATATATATATATATATATATATATATATATATATATATATATACCGGTGGTGCCCATGGGAAGCCCTAAAATTGATTTCAATTCGCTGTGCCTCTATATCGGATTCGTGCTTTCCACCGCCTTCCCAACGTTTTTGTTTCCAATCTCACTACCCCTAAATAGCCTCTATGTCGTCATTAGTATTTGGCCTTCGAATGTCGATTAAATTCGTTGGTTCCGTTTCAGATGAATTTTTTTTCTCTTACTCTTCTTCAGTTTTGGTTTAGGTTTTACCGATATTGGGTAAATGACCCTCGTCACACCCTCTAATGAACAGCCACCACCACCATTACTTACATTTATTCTTTATCTTTCATCTATTGTCTTCGGTCATGGTGTATAACGAATGTAATTTCGCTAGTGGTTTATAGCTCGAACTGGCGATGGAAGTTTAATGGTTTTTATAGATGATATCTCTTATCACCAGGGCCAATCAGGTCAATTTGGTCCCGATTGGAACAACCGAAGGGGAACGCTTGGCCTAAAATTGGTTTTTCTCTTTACTTTTCGTTTTTTAGGGTAAGATGTTCTTTTTCTATTCGATTATTCTTTACATTCATGTGTGTGACTGACTTTGTCTCCTAATTAGACATCTAATTCTGGATTTTTTTGCTTGTCTTTATCAAATGAGTTGTTTTTGCAAATGGGTTTGTTGAAGAAATTAGAATTTTGTTTTTTCAAAAATATAGTTTTTTGTGGTTTGATCCATTTTGCCTATGAATTTGTCGGAGGAAATGCAGTGTAACACCCTGTTTCGAGTCGTTTTTTAAATTCGGGGTTGTGGACTGGAATTCGATCATATAAAGGCTTTGAGCTTTGAGAAAGTAAAGTTGGGCCTTGTTAAAGGTTGATAATATTGGTTGTGAGGTCTAAGCCCTTGATTCGTATGTTGGACCCAAAGGGAAGAAAGGGGAAAAGTTATAGATCGGGCTTCTTGCGTGTATTAACAATTTTAGTTCGGTTTGTTTTAAGTCAAAAGTAATAAGATAGGATTATGGGGCACTTCAATACCTTTATGTGCATATAAAAAACGTCAAAATCGAAGTTGAAACAAAGAAGTTATGGTTGTTTGAAGTTGAAGTGGAAAATGGAGATTTTGAACTTACGCGGGGCGTACACTATGTGTACGTTGGGCGCAACTCATTAAAGATGACTGGGAATTCATTGAGTACGATGGCGCATACATGAGGAGTATGCAAGGCGTGCTCATGTTGATTCCAAAACCCTAAAATATAGGGTTGAGACCCTATTTAAACACCTTAAGTCCCTTAGGGCCTTTTTCTGTTCAACCTCCACTCTACCCAAAGCAGTCATTTCAAAACCCTAACTACTTTGTGAAGATCTTGAGTATTTAAAGTGAGTTTTGTGTGTTTAGGTGAAGAAGGAATCCATTAAAGAAGCATTGGTGAGCTTGGAGCTTGAAGATCCAGAACTTTCATCCCATTTGCAAGCTTCAGAAGGTATAAAGCTTGAACCTTTATGATTCCTTGGTAAGATCTAAGTTAGCTTAAAGTTTTTCATGGTTTTGGTTATTGTGAGTAAAAGCTACTCCAGAGCTTGTGATCGTTATATCTTGCCATTTTTTAGGATTCTAAGTCATAAAAATGGGATCTTGATGGTTGCTTTTCGCGCCATGTAAGGGTTCTAAGTCATTGGAGGATGTTAAGGAACTAGGGTTTGGTTTTGGACTCCATTAAGCCATGCAAAGTCATAAAGTTAGGAACTTTATGCCTTTAGACATCCATAAGAGTCAAATATGAGTGTTGTACGTTTAGTCTTCATGAATTAAGGACTTAATGAGGAAGTTTATGAAACAGAGGATTAAGCAGGCGTAACCCTAGAGTACTCAGTGTGTAATGGGGCTTGCCTCGTTTTCTTTTGTGGAAACTCAGTACACAAAGTGTAGAAAAGGAGTACACATGGCGTACTCCCAAAAGTAGAAATAAGTCATTTTTGGGATTTAGGCCAAGTTAGGTGGGTTTAGCCTTGGAAGGGTAAAATAGTCTTTTACCCTTAGTGAGAGAGAATATGAAATGGGCCTTGATTATGGTTATCACCATAATTATTAATTAGGGTTGGTTTTGATATGTTTAGTGTGAGGAGCTCTTGTAGCAGCAGCGTGTTTGAGATTCAGTTATCTTCAGATTGAGGTGAGTCTCATCACAGTATTTGCAGGTCGAAGGCACCAATGTCGGTCCATTGGATTATGTTTATAGTATGTTAGTTGTCTTTGTGACTCTTGCATGTGTTTATATGTATATCGGGCGGGCGGGACCCACCACATATGAATGACCTATCTATACTGGACAGGACCCAATGTTGGTCGGGGACCAATATATGTATGGTATGTGGTATTTTGGGGAACTCATTAAGCTTTGTGCTTACGGTTCTTTGTTTATGGTTCTAGGTATTTTTGTTTTCAAAAGGAAGGGTCTGACTTGATTGCACTACATCCCTTGGAGATTTATTATGCACTGAATGTTTACAAATTACTCTGATTTTTTTAGAATACTTTGACTCTGATTTTCTTTTAGAACAATGGATGAATGGTTAACATTACATGTAGGATCATTGCAGTTAGTTTCTATAACTTTTTAACAAAATGTTTGAGTTTTTCAAAGTAATTATGGTCAAATTAGGTGGTGATTAACTTATTTCTCTCCATTTCTAGATTCAAAGTTTCATAAGTTTCAACTTTATATTTCAGATAGTTGAAGTTGCCCTACATTCGTGAATACAACAGTTTGAGGATATATTAATGGGGTTAGACCCACATGTGAGTATGGAAACATAGTAAGTATATGTAATTATCTTTCATTTTACAACATGATCGTATTTATAATTTATGGGGTTGATGATAAGCTTTTTTTGTATGTATTTATTATTCAGGTTCAAGCTTTACTTGAGGTTTTGCCAAATAAGATAACTGCTAACATATTGGAGCAACTTCGTATTAGCAAGTAGACATTGGTATTTATACCTGCCATCATTTACAATTTTACATCACATCAACTTGCCATATGTATAACTAGAGTTTTTATTTTTTTGGCATTAAAGGTTGAATTGGGATCAAAAGCAAGGGCACTGAAACAAATGTTGTTTGATATACTTGCGGGTTCTCATGAAATATGTCACATTTGTATAGTGGGAAGAAACTGCATCCTAAGTGGAAACAATGTTTTGGAGTGTTCTGTCCCACAAGAGAAACAAATAGTCGAGGGTACCTACTTGTCACATGTTTTCAAAGTAGATTCCCATGCCCATCATTGTTGAATATTTCTAACTATTGGAGTGATTCTCATTTCTCACGTGCATAAGAAGAGGAAGAAATTGAGATGCTACTGGATCAATATATTCAAAAGGTAAGTAATTTTGAACCACTTCCACTTCAAGGCCATATTGGGTTTCATCATTTATAAAGTGTGAGTGCTTGCATTTGCACATGTGAATCATGTCAGAATCAATCAGAAAGGCTTCTCGATTCAGCAAGAGAAATGGAAGACTCCATATCTTTTAAATTAAGGTTTTGTAATCTTCTGCTACTTTTGTTTGTCAGTGTTTATTGGGTTGTTTTTAATATTATTATTAATTAGTAAATTTTGTTAGCTCTTCGAGACTTGGGGTGCTCATATTTGAGTTGCTTCTTCAAGTTGGGACATTTTGTGGCTTAAATAAATTTCTTTATTTCTGTTTTCAAGTATTCTATAACACCCAAAATTTCAAATAATTTTTCACATTTATAAAACACCTTTTCATTCATAATTGTCATAAAAACATCATTGTATCACATAATCAATTCATAACATCACATCCCAAGATCAAAATATGTAAAAGCTCCTCGAGTGTGTACTGATCAAACTGGCGCCTTCCCGCGATCCTCATTGGTACCTGAAACACATAACACAACACTGTAAGCATAATTGCTTAATGGGTTCCTCAAAATACCACACATAACACATATTAGCCACTCGAGGCTATAACTCTATTTAACCATCTGGTCAATGTGTCTTAGTAGGACCCTCCAGTCCCATAACTTTGTGGGCCCTCTGACCCTAACTCTGTGGACCTTCCGGCCCTAACTCTGAAAACTCTAGTACATACATGGCATAAATCACATAGAAATCATATCATGCAAAATAATACAAAATACTTTGTTACATAACTCTAATTACCACTCTAGGTAAAGTATAGTGAGAAGAGTCACATCGGGTAACTCGGTAAAATCTCAAACTCTGAAAAATCCGATCTAGCCTCCGCCTAATCATATGAAATAAACACTCTAACTCAATACACCCCTTAAGGCTAGACTATTCCTTCTCTTAGTACTCTCAGAAGGATAACAGACCATTTTACCCCTCTCATGACCCTAAGACCCAAAATTGACCAAACCCTAAAAGTCAACTCCCCGGGGTTACGCTGCGGGTACCACACATGTATGTTGGGCATACTCGGTGTCTTCACAGAAAACGGGGTGCGCGACCCCTTACGTCGCACGTATTGGGATTACGCCCCGCGTAACTCCCAGTTTCAGACTCTAAGCATTTTGGGGTCTTACTCAGTTAAGACCCACGTCCAACTTCTAGATTTGACCATTTCTAACCCTCTTAATCCATAAAGTTGGTGACTTTAAGCCTTTGCATGGCTGGACAAGTCACTAACACCCATAACATTCCATTTCCCAACTCTAAAAAGCTCATAACTCAAGCATGACCTCATAACAACGACCAAGATGGCAACTTTATGGATCTATAACACAAATATCACTGAAATGGGACAGATCTAGGTCCATGGAGTACATTACACTCATAAAGTCTCCACCTTTGGGACTTTTAACCCTAGAAATGGTCCATGCAATCATCTAACCAAATAAGGAGGAAAGTTTTGATCTTTATACCTCCAAATGCAGCTCCTTCCTCTGTAGATCTCAGATCCAAACTTGCACTTCAAGCTCTAGCCTCCACAAGCTCATCTCATTCTTCTTCACTCACACACCAAGGCACTTTTAGCTCCAAAACACTCACTCTCAAGCTAAGGACGATGGGGAGGCTCTCTTAGGGTTCACTCACTGATATGGAGGCTGAGAAATGAGCCTTAGCATCCATTATATAGTGCACAAGTCAAATATTAGGGTTTGCATCTGGACCATTACGCCTAACGTAACCCTGGGTATACCCAGCGTACCCAAGCGAGTCCGCGTCCAAATTAAGCGCATGAGTATGCGTAACGTACTCCCCAGTACGCCCAACGTACTCATTTGCTACAAGAACTGTTTCAAGGGACCACTTTTGACAACTTGACAAAATGGAAGGATATAATAGCTTTACCTGGATTTTGGGATGTTACAAAAAGTACTGTTAAACAAAAATATTTATTGAGTTATGATGGTGGCAAAAGAGTTTTTAAGAAAAATGTTTTGATTAATGTGGTGTCAAAAACCAACAAATCAATAAGTTAAATGGTGTTTAACTTAAATCACTTTTTCGAAGCTGTTATGATTAAAAAGTTAAAAAGAGTTTCAAAAAGTCAAATTTACATATTTTTTTAAAATCTCATTTTTAAGTTTTTTTAAGCTAATGGAAAAACTATCTTTAAAAATGCTTTTGAGTTTGTCAAACTTCTTTTTGTTGTTTTATTAGCTTTTCAAAAACTCAATAAATCACTAAGTTGTTTTGGAAAAACAATTCTAAACAAACTTTTTCAAAAAACCAATAAATCAATAAATTCTTTTAAAACTCAATCCTAAACACCCTCCTAATACAAAATTTATAATTTTCTTTTCTTGGAGTTGTAGTGCTCTTTGTGAAAGGATATGCATTATGTTTTTATTATTTTTAGAGTAAAATATATTTTTGTGTTGGCAAAAATAACATTTTTGGTCTTATTTTCTGTTTTTTTTGTCATGGATGGTCTTTATTTAGGGGGTTTGGTAACACCCTTAATCCTAAAAAGATTAATACCCTTAAGCCTAACAAGATTAATACCTTGGTTGTAATTTTTTAAGTATGACTAACTTGCCTTTATGTTTATCTTCTATTATTGACTTATTATTTACTAATTAAAACTACTAATCACTTACTAATTACAATTAACATCAGCACCAATACCACAATCATAACCATAACATCCACCCACCACCATCACAACCACCACATCACCACCATTATTATTTTGAACACATTTGGATTAAAATCATACGTCTTTTGAACACATTTCGACTAAAATTACTAACATGTACTTAAGCAAAAACACGTGTCTCTTGAATAAGGGTGAGCATGGGTCAGTTTGGGTCAATTTTGGAGAAAAACCGAACCAAGCCCGTTAATTTTAGCTTTCAGTTTTTAGAACCCATTGGGTTCGGTTTCTAGAGTCCAACCCATTCGTTTTATGAGATATGGGTTTTAAACCATTTTCCAACCAATGTAAACAAAGTAAATCATATTTTTTCCACTATTCCAGCCATTTAAAACCAATCAAAACACCAAATCAACTAAATACTTTAAAGAAATATTAAAATTACAAAGTTTAGAAGTTTACAATTAAAATATGAAAACACCATCAAGGCATCAAAGTAAAACAAAACTAGTCAATTACAACCAAAACATGAAAACACCAATCTTCAATCCTTACCTATCGGGTTAGGTTCCATATTTTAGTTTTTTTTTTTTTAAATATTAATTAATCAGAAATGTATATTATGGGTTAGTTTTTGGGTTTTAGGCCCGTTTGATTTTAATGGGTCGGTTTCTGAACCTAAAACCGAAACTAAAACCAATTTTTTGATTTTTGAAATCTGGTTTGATTTTGATTTTTCATCTATTTTTGTTGGTTTTTTAGTTTATGGGTTCAAGTTTGCTTACTCCTAATTTTGAACACATTTTGAATTAAAACCAACAACCACCACCATTACAACCACATCACTGCTGCTACCACCAGCATCCTGCAATCACAACCATCACACCATTGTGGTGTTGCTGCCACCACTATTATCAAGTTACCACCATCACAACCGCTATAACCCCATTGTTGTTTCCACTACCATCACAAACACTTGCCACAAATATGTAATCTACATGTTCCAACTTCCACATCATTCAATAACAACAAATCACAAAAGCAATCCAAGAGAACATGAAAAACAGAAAATTGGACAACAAATTCAACCAAAATTTTTTGGTCAAAAGCATACATTGTTTCTGGTAAAAACAAGGACAATAACACACAAATGAAACTTAAGAAATATCTTGGTTACAAACATTGGCGAACAAAACATCTCCATGATAATAGCAACAACAAAGATTATATCAAAGCATAAAAACCCAGACTATCATTTTTTCCATTTTCGGTGGACCCTCAACATTTCAAGTGGAAACAAAATTTCTTTGGGTGGATACTGAAAATCCACCAAAGTATTTTGGTCCTACTTTCTACGAAACCTTGCCCACCCACCACCTATCCCTCAGGTTTACATCCACGATATCTCTCACAAATAAAATAGGGTTAAAAAGAGAAGGAGATGTAGAAATTAAAAAATCCCACCCACCCCTTGAATAGGTTAGCGAGTTATTATCCATTATATATAGAATACAAGCAATAATTAAGGAGGAGAAGGGTCCGAGAAAAAGAGATAAACAAGCTATTAATGTTTTGGAGCTGCTGTGAGAGTGAGACTGTATATCTCTAGTGGCACAAACTGTGTTTTTCCAAACATGAAGTAATTTACACCACTGACACCTAAAATGTGTTGCTTTTGATATGGTATAACCACATACATGGGTTCCATAAGTCATATACTAACTAGTAGGTTGATGATGTGCCTCTTCATTATCTGCTGAGCCTCTTCATTTCACAACCATCATTCGTGTTATCCCGTAGCCATCTGCATGCCTCAGAACATCAACTCTAAATCTGCAAAGTCAAATTCTGCATGGTTTCTGTGGTTAAAGATCATCTCCTGTCAAAATAATTAAAGTTTCATGAACATGGTCAACTTTTTTTTTTTTTTTTTTTTTTTTTTTTAAGAAAACACTAAATCAAAGCTTGGTTAATCCAATGAGCTTACTAATACTGGTGTTCTTTCCAATTTACAAAACAGAAGAAGCATGGTAAATCAAGAACAACGAAGGAGGCGTGCTGCAAAGGCTCCATCAAGAGAATGGTTGACAGGGCTAGAGAAATAGTAACCCTCCTCACTCAAAAATTCAGGCGATATGTATCTCTCTGAAGACTCTATGCTGTATTCCTGATACATCAAGACACATTATAAAGGACCAAAATTGAAAGAGAAAACTTTTTGGGACCAAAAATGAAAAAAGAAGGATAGTAGCATACCTGATGCCTGAGAAGAAATGCAGCCACCCTCTGTTCATTCTCTTCAGGGTCAATTGAGCAGGTGCTGTATACTAGCACTCCACCAGGTTTTACCAACCTGCACACTCATCAAGCTCAACATAGACAAATATTTTGAATTCCACAAACAATTAATTAATATCATTACAAAAACTATTATGACAATTACATGTTTAATCCCCCCCTAGTATAGCTGTTTCTCTTGCAGTTTTGGTCCCAAGAAGTTTTCTCTTGCAATTTTGGTCCTTGTTTTAACGGGTCCTTTATCCCTGTTCCATGTTCAAAGTCTATATTTTTGGGACCAAAATTGCAGAAATCAGCTATACTTAAGGACCAAAAAATATAATCATTTTACCTGGAACAGGGACCAAAAAAAGTTACAGAAACCTCAACTAAGCACCAAAATTGTAAGAGAAAACCATTTGGCAATAAAATCGAAAAAAACCGGCTATACTCAGGGACCAAAAAAGCAATCTACTCTTAATTAAAATCATCATCCAATTTTTTTGGTTGTAATTACTCGATTATTCAGGTGTTCGCTTTATATAAAATTTCTTCACAATGTACCCGTTTGACCAGTTATATATAAAATATGCCTCACATGGAAGCCGCATCAAGAAGTTCATCTTGCAAACTTTTAAGTTGTTCCATATCTTCAGACTTTCTATTCCACCGTAAATCTGCTCTCTGCAAAATACTCAATTTTTTATATAAAAATAATAATAATAATATTGTGATGCAGGAAGAGGAATCAAAAGCATAAAAATACCTTGGAAAGAACACCAAGTCCAGAACAAGGGGCATCCAACAACACTTTATCATACTTCACATGATTATTCTCCTTAAACAAACAAACAAACAAAAAAAATCAATAATTTGGATCTGAAACAGTTTCTATTACAGGTAAAAGATAAAGTAAATTCCCCAAATTTGGTAGAAAGAGTAAAGCATGCTGGAAATTATAGAAAAACAAACACTGAAATTTGCTCACAGGAAATGAACGAAGATCAGCATGCACAGTAGTGATGACATCATCAAGTTGTTGCAATTTAGCTGTCTCTTTGAGGATCCTCAACCGCCCTTTGTTTATGTCAATTGCAGTTACCATTCCTACACCCCATAAAATAAAATAAAATAGATATGTTATATATATATATATATATATATATATATATATATATATATATATATATATATATATATATATATATATATATATATATATATATTGGTTTGGTTGTAGAAGGAAAAGTACCTTGGCCATTTAAACGGGCAGCCATGAAGAGTGTTTTCCCTCCCGGAGCAGCACAACAGTCGATTATGGTCTCTCCAGGTTGTGGATCAACAATAGAAATTACCAAACCTGCCCCTCAACCCAAGTGTATCATCATTAGCCATGAATATATATGGGTTACTAGATGAAATCCTGAGTGAAAAACACAACCTGCACTTTCATCTTGGACAGAACATAATCCTTCTTTTAGTAGTCCATCTTGTAAAACACTCTGTAAATATCATCAAATGCACCAGATTCAGATAACTAGGAGGGGCTTGTTTCTTTTTGAGTTAATGGATTAAGCACTTAATCTGGACAAGTGTACATGGCTGTTTCCTTTCGACTTTACTATGGAGGAACTGACTTTATGGGTTAAAACCAAAAAACCTGGCTTAATGTATTCAGACACTAACCCTTAATGCTTTTCCTCTCATGTTAAAATTGATGACTATAGTATTGTGAAGTTTGTTTTTAGAATGTAAGGGTAAAATGGTCATTTAGTCTGTCGTTCAGACAGTGTTGATTCAGTCTAGAAAAGAAACAAACACATCACTTTATCCAGACATACATTATTACCCATGAACCTACTTTACCCATACAGGACTTAACATGGAAAAAAAAAAATAGAAACATATTCCCTAATCTCAATTCTACACACAAGTCTTTCACAATTTTTTTTTTTGTGTAGTGTTTGACAATTGAGATATACCTGCATCCCCGTTGTGATACGAACAAAATCATCTAGGTGAGGAGAGAGCTCATAGGGCACCTAAATTTTTAACAAAAGTTGGTACCAAATTACTTTTTTTTTTAAATTAAAAAAATTAAAAAAAACAAATTTTAACAAAATGGGGAAGACAGAAGTGCACCTTCAAAGTTTCAAGTCGTGACACAAGATCTGATCGTGTAAAACCTTTTCCTCTATTAGCCCTGCCATAATTAATTCGTAGGAGATGATGATAACATTTGTAACATTTATCTTTTATTAAAAAAGAGAGAGAGAGAGAGAGAGAGAGAGAGAGGCATTAAAACCTTAAACTAAAACTGGGACTGCTGTTGTTCCACTTCATAAGCTTAATAGCTTCTTCACGTCCCATGTCTTTTGTCCAGCGCCTCACCATCCACTACGCTTCAAAGTTTTTAGCAGATAGACAGACACTATTTTTACTTAATGGTTAACCACTTCATCTACACAACTATACATGGCTGTTTTTTACTCTATTTTTCCCTTCCAACTCCTCTAGCGTTAAAAACGGATGAATACTGTGAATTTTTATTTTTTTTTGGAAATGTAAGGGTAAAATGGTCATTTAGTTTCATTCAGACACAGACCTTATGTATACAGCCACTTTATCCAGACATATAACAGTCACTTTAGCCATAGAGGACTTAATGGATAAAAGTAAAAGTGTAATTTTAGTGACATTGACATGGAAATTAGAACTTACAACTGGATGAGAATAAATAGTAGCAAGAGCTCGTGCTTGTGCTCGATCATCACCCTCTAGTTGAGGTGAAGGAAGAGAGTTGCTTTCCTGCATACAGTGAAACCTAATTTAATTTAAACTCCAAATTCACATTGCACTATTTGCACTGTATACAATGATTATCAAATAACAAATCCTTGTTTATTACTACTTTTGAATTTTTGAAAATTTGAGTGATACAAGAGAATGATTAAACCTTAAGTGCAACAAGCTTCCTTAGAATCCCATTCACCATGTTACCAGCACCCGGTCTAAGGGCAATTTTTGCAAGCTGCACGTTCTGCAATTTCACATATAATGTTGGCCAAATTCCATTATTCACTTTGTTTTAATTTGGAACATTTGCCTACAGGTTTTTAAAAACCATTATATTTACTATTTAGTATTACCTCATCTACAACAGCATATGAAGGGACCTCTAGCTTTACAATCTCATAGAATCCAATCCGAAGAATCTATAGAAAGCAATTGGATTTAGTAAGTTCAACAGATCAAAAACACCCTTTTAAAAAAATGTACCTGTAATAGCAGAGGCTCCATATGACTAAACGAGTTTGGATCATGGCACAAGGACAAAATTAAATAATCAAGGTATTTTCTCCAACGAATTGTACCTCCAACAATGTCTGTTACCTATAATCGGCCATATCAAAAAGATAAGATTTAATGGAGGGAAAATCAAATTAATTTATTGGGTAAGAGAAGGACCAATCTGAGATCTCTATCATCCAAATCACGAGTGCAAAACCCAAGTGTTCTTTCAACATATCCCATCTCGTTATCACCTGAACCCTTCCCTTTCTCGTTTAAAAGATCAGCAAAAGCACCACCAAACTCTATCCGCATTAACCTCACTGCAGACACTGTATGATCATAACAGAATAATTTAGGAACCATCGAATCGAAGCAAACAAAACACTCGAGTGTTGGAAATTCGTATTTATGCTACCCAGGACCTATTTCAGATAAGAAATTGCCCCACGGTTTATCAACAAAGATTAAAGTCTTACCAGCTCTATGAGGTGAGATTTCCAGACTCACCTTCTTGGGCTTGCGTTCTTGTTGAAAAGAACCTATTCATAGACAGCAACAGGTGTGAGTAGACAGACAGATAGGTAAACGAATTACGTAGAAATCATTAAGCGTGGAATAAGTAGATACAATCTTCATGGTAAAGAAAGAAGATTGCAGCTTAACTTCAATCTTGATGGGCCTTTTCTAGAATCGACATTACCTTTTCTGTTAGTTGTGCTTCTTGAATTTGATTCTCCAAACTTCAATGGTTTGCTAGGAACATCTTTATGCTTCTTCTCTGTCAAGCAAAACACTTTGATTGCAGGCAAGTGAAGAATTGTCATCAAAATAGTTTCAGAGGAAAAATAGAGCGACAGAAAACGGATATGGGGATTTTGTTTGAGCAGAGAAGAAGATGTGGGTTTTTTCATTTGGAGTTAAATATTAGACTAAAGTGCAAATTTGGTCCACGTACTTATTAAAAAAGTGTGAATAAGATCCAAAATCTTTTGAGCTTGTTGTATAGTGGTCCAAAATCAGATTTTTTTGTGGTTATAGTCCATTTCAAACGTAAAAAGATCGTTTTACCATTTTAGTTTCTTTTTTACATTGTTTTTATATTTTTAAGATCGTTTTACCATTTTAGTTTCTTTTTTACATTGTTTTTATATTTTTATAATATGGATATTATATTTTACTATGTAACTGACATATAACAAAAATGGGTTTTACATCTTCATGTGACGATATAATTACTTAATGTCTTGTTCTTGAATATTTTCATAGATATATTTTATACGACATTGATAATGGTCATAAACTTGTTATAAGTTATGTTTTTTCGATTCTGGTTCCAAAGTTCGAAATAACCAGTGGCCTGAAAACGAGATAAAATTTGTGTTTGGGAGAACCGATAATCAAACTGAAAACAACATTTCTGTTAACTGGTTCTGGTTCCGACTCGATTTTTCGGTAAAAAAGTTGATCCCTATCAAGGAGTGTATATAACAAAAGGTGAGACAAAAAGTCTACTATATATTTGAGGCTTAAAACATATTTATGATTTATCATGGTTTCTTCATTTATATAATATAAAGTACGTATTTTTTAATATTTCATCGATCCGTTATTATCCACCAGCTACTTATTTATATATTATTTATATATTGTGGTATTTTTTATATTATTCAATGATTATCTTTATTGTCTTTGAAAATGAGATAATACAAGTATAAATGCACTGATATCATGGTCATGGACAATGCATACAAAAGATACACCATGAGCTCACACTAATAATATACATGCATTGTTAGTGTATGTATATGATTAGTATTAGTCCATATTATTAATAGCATCTCTATATTATTAGTGTTAGCACATGTTGTATCTTTTGTATTGATGAGTATAGACTTAGTATCAATGTAATTATATTTGTATGTACATATATTATTAGTGTTCGACTATATTGTATCTTTTTGTAAGCATCGACACATGGTTTCAATAAATCAATATTATCGTATTTATACTGGCATTATCTCATTTTAGTGTTAGCTCATGTTGTATCTAATTTATTAAATATGTAAATTAAAATTATAGCATTTTATTTTTTATATTTTTAACTACATGATTGATAAAATAACACCTATATAAATTATGGTGTGTTCTTAAAAATAGAAGATTATAGGAAGGCCTTTTACAAAACATTTTCAAATAGACGAAGATAAATGTTTAATTAGTAAAAAATATTTCAAAACAGTTTATACATTTGAGAAGATTTTAAAAATATTTTTTTAATAGATTTGACATAAGCAATAAGCTTTGGACTTATTTAACCATGGTGTATGCTCTTATGTAGATGGAAAAATATAATTTGTAAATGAGAACATGTATAATGCCATTAAATAGTTACCGTTAACTATTAACTCTTTAAGCTATTCATCTTTTAATTGTATTCAATAAACCAATAAACTTTTCTTTACTGTTTCATTACACCGTTAAGTAGATTTCATCACGATATAATGGTATTGTAACACCTTATATTATATCCATTATATTATGTACATTGTTTGTTAAATCTAATATGATAAAATTGATTCAATGTTAATTTGGTCGGTTCAGTTTAGTACCATGGATTGAGACCCGACAATAACATCGTCCATGGAACGTCACATAAAGTTGGGATCAACTATAGTATTGTAATCAAACACACAATAATAAAGGTTTCTTAATTAAAAATAAGTAATTTAAAAAAGCAAAATTGAGAGTTATTTTGTGATTTGACCCCTAAAAACTACAAAAAAAACCATATTTTAAGGGCTAAAGTGGAATTATTTAGTAAGAAACGGACCCCATAGACTATCAAGCAAAGAGTCGAGACTGCTAATTGCTAAAGCCTAAAACCCTTGTTGTCTTGTTGGGGGCGTTGGTTGAATGGGTTCTGATTCAAGGGCCATTGAGATTGAAGTCCCTGTGTTCATCGACACCAGCTTAGGCACCCGCATTGCCATATCTGTCTCTCCTCATCTTACAGCCGCGGAATTTAAGAGTAACACGAATCTCTCCCTCCTCAACCCTTTTATGCTTAGATTCAAATTGGTTGAATGGGTTCTGATGCAAGTGCCATTGAAATTGAACTCCCTGTTTCGTTTCATTCCTAACTAATTTACTGATTTCATTTATTTTTCTCGTGCTCCATCGACTATTTTACCTATTGTAATACATGTAATGAACTAAAAGAAAGAATCAGGGTTTTGGATACGCGAAATTAACCTCGTTATCAAACGATTGCTCTATGTTGAAAGGGGTCAGATAGACAGATATTGTTTAGGGGCGTTTGGATGTGCATTTAACCGATTACTTTGAATGATTCTGATTTTAGGATTAAAAAAAAAACAATATTTGAAGAAGCTGATGATCATTAAAATAAAAATACCAAATTTAACTGGTTATCCGTACCTTTAAGCTATTGATTATCCGATCTTCTAGTTGTTCATGGTGATCTTGATTTATGTAGGAAAATTTGAGAGCATACATTCAGATTGCTACCCTGGAATAGGAAATATTAAAGTCAATGGATTGATGGTATAGCTAATTAAGCTCTTGTGTTACCTCTTGTTATATGCTTATTATTAAAAATTTCATCTTGTTATTAACCAGATCAAGAAGAAGTCTTACTTTTATCACTTGCCTGAATCAATGCCCATAAAGCATGCTTTCCAAGGTTCCAAAGGAACATGGTTTTTATACACAGAAGCATACCCTTTAAACAAGAAAATCCCATCAACCCCACAATCACAAGTAGTTGTTCATAACGGTTTATCAAGAATAAAGAAAAGGGAAAATGAACATAAACAAGGATCGGATGCTTATTCATTTGAATCAGTATCAGTTTCAGTTTCGGGTATTATCAAGAAGTACTTTTCTGTTTACGATGAAGTGACTTCAGTCAACCCAAGACCACAAGTGCCAAAGTATGCACCAGAGACTCCTCCAACAGTGACAAGTGTTAGAAGCTTAAAGGATCTGAGGAAATGTAGTGGTGTTGGAAATGGAGTGATTCTAGCTGCAAATAATCTTGGGGCATCAAGCAACAAAAAACGAGTGATTTCTCTATGCAAAGATAAATGTGATAAGTCATCTTCTCATGTAAGACATCCTGTTTTTGAGATTGGTGAATGAATGATTATGTGTGAAGACAATTTGTTTTACTAGTTTAACTATTGTTGGAGATAGTTTGCATTGTTGTAATTTTCCCGGTATCTTCAACCAACGACTTATTATATAGTTTTTCTTGATTTGTCACGTCATATTTTCACCATCTTTATCGAATAAAATATTATTAATTTAAATCCATGGTTGCAGAAATCGGGATTAATCGTTTGGCGTTTTCCAACCATTGAGGATTAGAATATTAATCGGAAATTTATGATTAATCGGGTTTGGCGGGATTAATCGGTCAACGAAAATAAAAAAGTCAAAAAAAATACTTAAAAATTTCAAAAAATCAAATTTTTTTACTCCAAAACTTTCAAATTTTCAAATTTTTAAAATTTCAAAATTTCAAATATTATATCAAAATGTCCATAATTTTGTATTTTCAAATTACAAATTTTCTTATTTTCTAATTTTGATGTATTTATTTTTCTTAAGATATATTAATATTTTATTAATTTTAATATTTTATTAATAATCTATGGTTCCCGATTAATCTCCGTCAAAACCGATTAATCCTTTAACACCAGTTGACCGTCGAGTTACCGTTCAACGATTTTTACAACATTGTTTAAATCCTCTCTAATCATCAACCATTTTTAAAAAGTTTATTTTTATATAATTAATCAATTTATTTTATCTTTATTAAATATTTTATAAATCACCTTTATCTAGCTTGTTATTTTTAAGCATATGTAATATTTATAAAATTAAAACGTAATTTACAATAAAACTAAATAAAAACAATATATCACCATAACATCTAATTTATTAATTTTAAACATATGTGATATTTATAATAATAATAATAATAATAATAATAATAATAATAATAATATGATCGAACTTAATATCCAATAGTGGAGATTAAAAAATAATTAATCAAAAAATAATAAATTTATAAAGCTTAAAGAAAAATAAGGAAGTAATTTAACATTATTAAAAAAAGAGAGGTGATGAGTAAAACATAAAACTCTAAAAATTACATTTAATACAATATAAGTAGTTGGTATTGTTGATATAAAACACAATTCACTACAATGGTTAAAATAAAATAAAAAAAGTCTGTGTGGTTGATTATTTATATTTGTCGTTCTAAAAAAACTTATATTTAGGCTTATATAGTAGGGATATGAAAGTTCTTAAGTTCTTCAATTTTTGTTGTTTTTTTTTCATTAATACCTAAAGTTTGTCAAGTTTTTTTTTTTTTTGTTATCTGTAGTAACAGGCTTTTAGGTTAACCTGATATCAAAAATATATTAATATTTTTAAAATATGTCTTTATATTTCTAAAAAACATAAAATGCGTATTTATACTTCTAAAAATATATTTATACGATGTTTGGTTAAACTTTTTTTTGTCATATACAAATTAATGTTAGGGCTTAAGGTTTTTAACATAAAGATGAAAGATATGAACAATAAAGAAGATGAGGACATGTTCATCATTAGACATGGATTTAGAAGAACAATTTTAATTTAAGACAATTCAAGAAGATGGACGTTAACGTTAAAGAACATGTGTTGATTCAGAAACACTACGAAACTTATTAAAAGTTAAAACAAATACAAAAGTTATTGGCAAAACGTGTAATTCGCCTATATTCTAATATAATTACAAAGAATAATAATCATTTAGATACTTATAAAAAATACTTATTTTGAAGGCAACTAAATATATGATAGCAATTGCCTTCTTATCAAGTGGTAAAATTCCCCGTAGGTAAAGTCCTCTAGGATCCAGTTGCATACTTTGTCAAACCAATAAACAAAACAGAATATAACAATTGAAACTTTACATCAAAAACATAAGAAAATTTTATAAAATGTCATATTTAAGATTTCTCAAACACTTGAATAGAGTAGTTTGTATAATTTAGCATCTTTATAGTCGGTCCGTGTTTATTGCATTATTAAAAGTCAGACATTAACTTCTTCCCCACACTTTCTCTATACTTCAAGAAAGTTTATATACACAAAAGAGCAACAAATTAAAACCCAAATGATGATTTTTGTATTTAAGTACAAACAATAAATCACAAATTAAATTTGTTATTTACTATCAAAAGTCACAAATGAGAACTAGAAATTGCGAAAAAAATGAAAATTGAAAAGTATTGGCAAATCACAATTTTTGACCTGTAAATAGGAAATCAACAGTGTAATCATGTGGCTCCAAACTAATCTTCTCAAAAAAAAAAAAAAAAAAAAAAAAAAAATGTCATTTCAAAAACTAATGTGGCTCCTAGTTTTCCTACTTAACTTAAAGATAAACCTTGTTTTCATGTAATAAGGGAATCAAAATGGTAATCTAATAAAGAGCATAATCATAATTGGGAAGTTGGTTGCTCAAACCACAGTTGTTGAATCAAATTAGATGTAATTTTCATCTTCACAGAAAAATTCATTCCCACATAGATTGCATAACCATGAACTCCAGGATGTACCCTCCCTATTCATCACTATCTCTCATCAATAAACAAGTTTAAAAAAATAAATAAAAAAAAAACTAAATTTGAAATTAAATTTCCATATATAGGTTTATGTCTAATTTCAAATTTAGTATTGCTCGTAAATGGAATAGAGATGACATTTTGTCAAAGAGTTGATATGCATAATATTTTACCAGTTATTGATCATATGGGTCGTGTGGCAAACCATTAGGTCCATCAATTCTGGAAGAGGCAGACAAAAAATCATGCATTATTTAAGATGTAATGAGCAGTTAGTTCTAAGTCTTTTTTACAAGAAATTTCACAGAAATTTCATTATATGTTCTTTAGAAGAAAAAAAAAACTACACTTCTAATGATATCAATAAAATTGTAATTGGAAATGGGGAAAAGTAAAACGTCTGATGTTGATAATAAGATTGAACCATTGCAAAGATGGCAACATGATACCTTATAATAGGTGGATGCTCACATTCAGTGACCGAAACAAAAAATAATAATAATAATCTAACCCATTAACAAGAGAAACGGAGCGAGTGAAATACAAATATGTGGTGGAAACAGATCGAGAGGGTGATGGGGATGAGGGTCGTCGGTTGTTCTCTATCTATCGGTGGCGAAGGTAAAGAGCGAAAGAAACATATGTGAGAAAGAATGGGGTTGGAGGGAGGCGATGACTGGTCGGTGGCTAGAGTGGTGGAGAGTTGCAGGTTGTCGGAGATGTGGGAGAGGAAGTCGTGTCTTGAAATAGAAAAGATAGGAGGGAATATATTTTGAGCAAAATAGGAACACACTTCTACCTTTTTTTTCCAATGCAAACTTATGTTTGAAAAATTAAGAGACATTTTTAGATTAAGAGGCAAAAAATAAGATACAACCAAACACTTTAAATCTGAATTTTTAAAAGGTTACTTCTTAATTTTTAAATTAAGAGGCTACCAACAACCCCTTAACCAAAATAAAATGGGATAGGTTGGAATTTTGATGCTGCATTGTCATGGATTAAAGCATGACTGGTGCAATGTAGTCTTGCTGAAAGATAATTATGGTTTTCCGTATCGGAGTAGTACCATAGACAAAACTATATTGTGCAATTTCTTTTTTAAACTATATTGTAAAATATTCTTGGACACATGTGAGAAAAACCAACACAAAACAAAACAATTTCTAGTATTTTGATTATATATTAGCTGTGAAACTCATGTATTACATGAGTTAACTTAAAAAAAAATAATAATAAATATAAATGTCAAAATATTTGAGAACTTTGAATTTTTAAGAAAATAAAAAAAATAATGAATTATTATAATGAAAATATTTTTATCTTTTACATTTAAAGAAATAATTTAAATAAAAAAGAAACTAATGAGCTTTAATTGTGTAAAATTTGAAATTAAAAGGTAAGTTTATTAATTAAATTAATATCTATTTATTGTAATTATTACATTATAATATTATGTGGAATTTAATAAAACAGAAAAACTCATAAAATGACATGTAAAAAAAATTAATTCAAAATCTACTCTAATAAATGAAAGTTTTTTTCCACATGTCCTCTTCTCTTTCACTTGGACACATGACATTTTCTAGAATTTTTAAATTTTCTATTTTTCACTTGTCATTTTACTGTATTTTTCATTTTATTAAATTAAAATTTCATATTTAATATGTAAGGTAGTATATATGTAAGCTATTTTTTAGAAAGAGTTTATATATATAATGTATTCAATACATTAAAGTCTCATTAATTTTAATAATTCAAATTTTTTCTTATTTTTGTTATAAATTCAAAATTTTCAAATTGTTAAAATTTCATATTAATTTTTTTTAATTAAACTCATATAATACATGGGTCTAAAATCAAATTTGACAAATTAAATGAGAGGGTGACAAGTGGTAAATTGTTAATACAAAGTGAGACAGGTTTCTCAAAAAATTAATACTATTATTAATGATAATATGTATGGTTAATCCCTATATAATTAAATTACTGACCTCTAGAGAAAATTATTATAAGTCTCATTTAAGTGTTCCGTATATCAGATCAGATTACGAGTATATATGTAATAGGTACCACCGGAACATACGAATATATTCCAATTCCATACAGCTCTCTCGCTTTCTCTTGAAAAGCCAGTCATCTCTTTTCATTGCGATAAAAAAAATCTCCTAATGTCGGTATGAATCGATTCTCCTTCTTATTTCTCAATCGTTGTGTACTTGTGTTAAGTTTGCTATTTGCTAAATTCAGTATGCTTATTACGTTTATATCTGTTCTCTATGATCGGAATTTGTTGGTGTAGTGTTGATTGATGGATTGTTTCCTTCTTCTTCTATTCCTGAACTTCGATTTGATAGTTTGATTTGTAAGCATATAGGCGACACTAGTTGTTACCTGTGATTTTACTCTTTGTTTTAGTTAATTTGTTTATCCATATTAGTTGGTAGATTAGATGAAAGGACAACAATTAATGAAAGCTTGTGTTTGTTTTTATGTAAAGTTCTTATCTGCCACATTTGGAAGTAACTTGTTCTGCATTTCTCTGTTTGCTTAAGAAATTTGCTGGTAGGAAGTATCAATCTAATCGTTATCGTTATATTATAGTATATATGAAGCAGATCCTCGTGAAACCTAGAAAAAGATGTAGAATTTAGGTGCCTACATACTTGAAAATATCAAATTGAAGGAATTGAATTAGGATGGGTGGTGTTATCTATCTGAAGCTGCTTCTATTTTGTATATCAGGTTTTTATGATTATCATTCATATACATATCATGGTTTTGTAATCATACTTACGATGATCTAATTCCAGCTCATATATAATGGATAAACTGCCTGCATAATGATCTCCATTTATTTGTGTTGGTAATTTTTGTGTTATTAAATTAACAAAACAGGAAGAAAAGGGTTTGGGGATTGGGATGTTTCAGCAGAGGGTTTCACTGTGATTTTCAATAAAGCCACAGGGATGAGAAGAAAACAGGTGGCAAACCGGAGTCACCACCAACCACTTCCGATCCTCATGCTACTGCCACCGTTAAGCAGCCTCAATATGTAAGTGCTGTGTCATCTTTTTCACTGATTACTGTTTTAATATCTTATCAGCTAACCAACTTATTCAAAATTGAATTCGATTGCAGAGGAAGTGGTTTTGCTGCATAAAAGCACCTCATGCGGAACCCTGACACCGGCCGCCGTCGCTGCTGAGTTTGTTTTGGTTGGAATAGCCAACTTTTTAAATTTGCCTTATGTATATACCAACCAACCAACGGAATTCATTGTTTATTGCTTCTACTCTTTTGGTACGATAATTCTAATGAATCTCGATCGAAAAAATTACCAACGTTTTATTATTATTATTATATTATACTATATGTTAACCAAAATCAAATCAAATCAACCCTAGCTTGTAGTTAATTCGTCTTCTTCATGGTAGACCTGTAATGATCTGCTTGTTGTTTCACTTCCGAACACTTGTCATTCTTCCCGCCGGACCCGTCTTCAAGATCCTGGCAACCTGCCGTTGCTTTCCGGTCACCGACGCAATCAGTAGCCGAAATACCTCCGCAATGATCTCTGCACAGCTGCGAAATCTCTCCGGTGTCGAGTTCCTTCTCCACCCGCTCTGCCTCCATCGTGGCTGAATCTTCAGGGTGATGCTCTTGCTCTGCTTTCATCGTCGCCATATCGCCGATCTGGTTTGTTAGCTACAGCATTATGGTCGTTTGTTTGTGTCATTTATTTTGCTTTTGGTTGACTTGTACGCGTGACACGTGTACATTGCTTTGTCTACGTGGGTACAGTAGACACGTGGCTAAAGAGATAAATAAAGATCAGCTTTAGCAAACCCCTCAAGCCTAAAATATAATATAACTCTAGAATTTAATGTTTATTTTTATAAAATATAACTCATTTTCTCTAATAAGATATAATTTCTCTTCTACAATTTAACCAAACATGTTAGGATTCGATGCTCAAACCAAATCATGTCAATGTTATGGAAGTTCTTGAATCGTGTAAAATAAAAGTAGTGTTAAAGGCAACTTTCAGATTTTATAAGAAAGACAATGCATCCAAGTCATTTTGTAGGTCTGGATAAAAAAGACAAACCATGGGCTTGAGGCATAAGTAGTTTCGGTTCTAATCTGTATATCATCTAGTAAACTTAGTGTTGAAATTTGGCCAACTTAGGGAAAAAGCCTGATCTAGCAATATCACATGAGTGAAGAAGGGCAATGTTGATTGTAAAGCTCTTTTGTCAAGTGCATGATCATGGCAAGACTCGATGACTTTGTTGATTGTAAAGCTCTTTTGTCAAGTACATGATCATGGCAAGACTCTGATGACTTTATGGACTGAAGATGACTTTTTTGACACGTTCGTTTAGCATTTCCCCTTATCAAATTTGAGTAGCCCTGTCGAAAATACCCGAATTACCCGTCCGATTTTTTCGGGTATCGAGTAAATCGGGTATCGGGTAAATTTTTCCGGGTAATTGGGTAACCCGATTTTTTCGGGTCGGGTAAAGGGTACATTTTTGGGGTTTCGGGTTTACCCGAATTACCCAAATTATTTTAAAAATTCCTTTTTTTGTAGAGCTTGTACTATATAGCAGATATTTTATCACACTTAAACTAACTATCATTATTGTAAAACATGAATCTATTTATTATGACAATACGACAATAACAATATTAAAAGTAATTGTTTATATAGCATCACGTTTTTTAAAAATTAACTATTTTCTAGATTATAATTTTTATTGCAACTAACAAAATCATTATCTTGATGAAATTTCAGAACATGGCAAAACTTATGGCTACAATTATCTTAAACATTTTAAACATTTAAATTAAGATCTTTAAGTATTTGTTTTTTAACATCTTATTAGATTAGATGAAGTTGTTAAAAAATTATTTGATATCTCAGTTATTATTGATTAAAAAATCTCATTGTTCAAAGCTTGAGTAACTTCGTTTATGTCTCGTTTGTTTATATAAACAAGATTAATAAAGCACGGCGTATTTATTTCATTAAATTTATTTTCAGGTGAAATTCAAAAAAAAAATTATATATTTCGGGTAATACTCGAATTACCCAAACCCCACCCGATACCCAAACCCGAATTACCCGAATTTAGTTTGGGTAGGGTAAAGGGTAATTTTTCTAACATGAAAAATCCGAATTATCCGACCCGAATTACCCGAAACCCGAAAAAATTACCCTATCAAAACCCCTACATTTGAGTGAAGCCTTTCTCTGCAAAAAAAAAAATAATAATAAAAAAATAAATAAAAAATAAAAATATTTCCTTATCTTTTTTGTTTTAGACCAAAATGACGGTTATCATCTATTGACATGTCAATTTTGCTTATGTGACAATCTACATGTTCAACCTCCTAAACTTTCTTTCAATAAAACTTAATTTTTTCATAACCTTTTATAAAATCTTAAAAAAACTGCATATTTAGTCCCTATTGTTTGCCTTGTGGTTCCAAAATTGTAAATTTTGTCATTTTAGCAGGTTTCATTGTCGTTTTGGTCTATGATGATTACCCATGTTGTCCCCGATCCTTAACACACATCATGTGCCTTTCATGTGAGGATAAAATTGTCTTTTACTCTAAACCAAACTTATTAAAGAATGTTGAATAAAAAAACATATGGGCCACCACATCACATCAATCTCTTTGTCCCTTCCCCCACATTGCCCTTGGATTTGCATCATCAGGTCACCTCTCTCGATTATCTTTTCCTCCACCTCTCCCAATCGCTAGATCCCTGCACTAGTAGCCACTCCCACATTGCCGTCTACCACCACCTTCCATACTAGACTGCAACAACGTTTATCATCATTTTCCTTTTCTCCTATCACATCATGAAAACACACTATATGTATTTCGCTAAATGTTGCAAAATTCAAACCATTGCTAAGTTGTTGCAATGATGTTGAGAACACCTTTTGATGAACGACGTATGTTGACGGTGGATAATACTTGAGTTCCAATTAGTGATTTATGGAGGAAGTGAGGGAACTACCACTTAAGAGGTAACGTACGTGGCTAATGAGATAGATTATGATGTATCCACAAGCGTAGATTTCTATTTGAACAACATATATGTCTCCATGAATGTCGTTTCGTAGAAAAGGGAATCTCGATCTCACACACAAACGGTAAATGTGGTGTAATCAGGCGTTACTTATACTGATTTTGACATGAACATGAGATCAACGAGGGGATTTTTGAATGAATTTGAGTTTCGAGTTCGAGATCAGCGAATTTATACTTTTTGAACTGTAGAAGAAGATTTGTATTTTATTTTTTGCAGAGACTATTTTTTACTGTGAATTTTCATCTATGCTTTTAATCTTGATACATAAATGGAATTGGTTAGCGGTTGTCGTCGAAAAAGACATGCATGGTGGAAGAAGGTAGAGGCTAGATGTGACATCCCTAATTTTATGGCCCGAAAAGGACCTTTTCTTTATGCTTATTTAAAACAGTGTATTCTTTTATTTGTATGGAATTTGTGTAACTCCCGCGTTTCCAGGCTAGGCATTATTTTTGATGTAATAGTCTAGGTTAACCTTTGTAATTCTGTTGAAGTATTAATGATGAAATATTTGAGTATTATGTGTTTTATGCTTAATTGAATTAAGAATAAAATAAGCGTCAAAATTAAAGTGTTAGATAAGTCCGATATCTTTTCATAAAGTTGTAGTGGTTGAAACAAGGATTTCGGAGATATAAGGAATGCCGAAATCCGAGTTATAACGAACAAGTTATAACCTGTCGAAGTTTCCTGACAGAACCGGCACGACGCCGAATGACGTAAAATATGAATTTAAGATAGAGCGATATCTAGCTTATTGATCTAAATGAAAGTCGTAGGGTTCGTTAAACCGAGAGCGTGCATAAAAAGAGCATGCATCTCTTGATGAAATGCTTTGATAAACTTTATTTACCATATTTTGTTTTGGGAACAAATTCCGCAACTCTTTTAAATCAATGGATTTACTCTGAAATTATTTTAAAAGCATAAATGAAACCGGTCTTTTCTGGCCGTGATTTTGGGGATGTCACAATAACCATGTAAGATCATATCAGAGGTAGGGTCCATTTGGTATACAGAGTATACTGTTTGGAGATCCCACTTTAAACACCTCACCAAATCTAGCATTGACATCACTCTTGTAAGTTAATCGATCAGTATTATGACATGGAATCACTAATAAATCTTATTTATAGGTTTATCATAACGACTATGAATATAAATATAAGTTACACTTAAAGCATAATAAGTGCAGGTTAACTTACATAGTTTTCTGGAAAATTTCCGGAAAGTTCGCAAGCCGAACTCTGACCCGAAAGCTTCTATTTTTTGGGCTCTTTGATACCTTAGATCCTTGCTAAAATACTCTGCTTAGAAAAAAAAAATCAAAACTTATGATCTTAGAAAGTTCAGAGAGAAAGAGAGTTGAGATGTGGAAAATGAGATGCTCTTGGCAGCTATTTATAGGTTGATTTTGGGTGAGACGTGTTGCACCTAGACCAAAGGCAGAGGCGTGCTAAGCTCTGGCTTGGTCGACAAGGTCCTCCTCTAGAAACGTGACACATGGCGCACATGCAGTGGATCAGCGTCGCGATATCAAGTAAGTTTTCTTGATTTTCGAAAAATCATATCTCCCTCATAGTGGCTTCAATTTTTATGTTATTTATATCCACAAGTAGATATTTCTGAGTTGTAACACTTGAATCCTGTTAAGTTTCCTTATAACCCTTGTTCTTATTAATTTTGCATTTTAGTCGCTGAGTTGTACGCGGGGCGTACCACATGGTACGCTTAGCGTGCAAGCTATAAAACGAGTACGCAGGACATACCACATGGTACGCTTAGCGTATTCATGCGAGGCAGAATCGGGACTCCGGACACGTACGTTGGGCGTATGTGTATGTAAAGGGGAGTATGTGAGTCATTTATAAATCCTTATTTTCGGGGTTGGGCACTATATAAACATCATTATGGACCATGAAACCCTCATTTCTCAGCCTCCATTGTTCCTATAGCCTCAAGCACGAAACCCCAAGCCTTTCTCTTGTGTTTTGAGCTCATTGTGTTTATTTTTGGTGGTTTTGGTTCATATTCAAGAAGTAGAAGATTGGTGCAAGGTGGTGGATCAAGGAAGAGCTTGTGGACCTCGTTTATTTGCTTCATTTCTAGCTTGTTTGAGGTAAAAAGCTATTATCTTTCCCATTAGTAAGCTTAGATCTATC
The DNA here is from genome assembly GCF_002870075.4 of Lactuca sativa. Classification (NCBI taxonomy): domain Eukaryota; kingdom Viridiplantae; phylum Streptophyta; class Magnoliopsida; order Asterales; family Asteraceae; genus Lactuca; species Lactuca sativa. The sequence goes on along the minus strand of NC_056629.2, from coordinate 206,717,307 downwards.
ATTTGCGTGTTTTGGTCCCTTTTGGCCCCAAGATTGAGATCTAGTGGTTTGATACAGAAGCTTTGAGTTGCCACTCTTGGTGTTTATGAGGTTCTAGATGCATTAAGTTGCTTCCTTTAAAGTTTAGATTCATCCATGCAAGAGTTTATGTCCATTTGATGAAAGTAGGGTGTTATATTTTGGAGTTGGGTCTTTATGGGGCATGCAAATTCACCAAGTCAGTGACTTTATGGTTATAGACACTTTATAGGACTTGGGTCTATGGTTTGGGCTTCTGGTCTTAAGCATTAAGACTTAAGATCGAAGTTTGGCTTAATGGCTAAGTACGTTGGGTGTACAAGTGAGTATGTACGACGTACAACCCAAGTTGCATATACGCTTTGTTGCTTTGGGCCTTAGTGGGCCACCTGGAATCAAGCTTTTAGGATAAGAGTTTGGACTAGGAAAATAGTTGGGCTTTATGGTAAGGCCCATAAAGGGGTCTCGGCCCAATCTGGAAAACTGGGCTATAAGTGGGCTTAGGTTGATTATTTGGAATTGGACCTTTTAGATATTGAATTTAGGCCTTAGCCTTGGGCCAAACTAGGTGAGGGGTAAAATGGTCCTTTTACCCCAAGTATGGATTGTTGGACTTATGGTTGTGGATTGAAACCCAAGTATTTATTGGGTGCTATTTTGTATTGATAGCTCGGGGATTCGTTAGAATAATAGCTAGGGATTTGCAGTGAGATTCAACAGTTGATGTGAGTTTCCTCACTGGGTTTAGTGGGTCTAAGGCACCAATGTTGGCCCTTGTTGATTATGCTAGGATGCTAGGAGTCTGCATGACCCTTTCAAGTTTTATGTGCTTTTATGTATACTGGGTAGGGCTTGATGTCGAGCGAGGCCCGATGACTGGTACATATCTTATTGTTTTATGATTATTATATGTTTTAGCATGATTATGTGATATATATATATATATATATATATATATATATATATATATATATATATATATATATATATATATATATATATATTGTATGTGCATGGTAGGCGAGGCCCAATGTAGGGCGGGGGCCTAGTATGTGATTTTATTATGTTTGGTATGGGGTAGTTTGTGGAACTCACTGAGCTTTGTACTTACATTTTTTAGTTTATCTATCAGGTACTTTTAGTTTATGTATCAGGTACCATATGGATTCCGCTTTTGAGATATTACTCTGATTATTATGATGATGATCAAGGTTCTAAATGGCATGAGGTGTGGCGTGGCGGCAAGGCTAAGCCTCAAGCTTAACGAGCCATGGCGAGCAACGGAGTTTTTCAAGACGTGATGCAAGGCTGCGATTTTGTATTAATTTAAAATTATATTACCACATAAATATAAATTTATATTAAATATAACTACTTATTAGAAGTGTTAGATCAATAACTAATAACAAAAAGTTAACAAAAACCAAAATACTTGTATCTCCGATTTGAAAAGAAATAACGAAGAGAAAAAAATTGTGTCTCAAACGAAAAAACACGCGCCATAACACGCCATAACGCGCCATGGCGCGCCATATCACGCCTTGCCACGCGTTACGCCTAACAGCAACGTTATGAAGCTTTTCGTAACGGCGAAACCACGCCTCACGCCATGGCGCGCCATGGCGCGCCTTTTAGAACACTGATGATGATATACTTCTGTTCTTTTGGGTTGTATGGATAATGTTTTTGGGAATATCGTTTATTTAAATTAAAAATGAAATTTTTGGATCATATTTTTGGGACGTTTCACGAGTACTACAACTTTCATTTAGACTATGTCGGCTAATTCTCACTCCATTTTAAACTTAACACTCTATGAAGATTACATTGCAAAAGACCGTGCAAAATTCATAACTTCTTCATAAGAACTATGTTCTCAACTGTCTTTATATCGACAGATTCGTATTCACGAGATATTCAACTCTTGTTTATATTGTTTTGGCTAACAATCAACTGGTTTTAATTTCGATTTCCGTGTCGTGCACTATTGTATTGCGTTGCATCAAAACTTCTAAAAATCATAACTTCCTCATACGATGTCATATTTACACGCTCTTGCTTTTATGATGACTACGACTTTTGTTTAGATTACTTAAGCTAATAAACAACCTATCTCCGGTTCACTTCTTACGATGCACTTTGTCGTATGAGACTAAATACGAAACTTCGAAGAATCATAACTTCTTTATATGAATTCAGATTTAAGCGTTCCTTATATTAACGAGATCATCATCACGACTATTACAATTTTCATCAAGTCTATTTATCCTAAATAATATTTTATTTTTATTGTTTATTTTAGCCTCATTTATTAAGTTTTTATACAAATATTATATACACCTAATATTTATCCAATTCTCCATGTACATCATATATAAACATATATATTCAAAAAATTATCTTTATTTACTCATAAAAAGTTACAATCGTCGACCAACGTAAATAAATCTTTTATATCTAATGCTTAGTGAGAAATGTGGATACTACACTAGTGGCCATCAATCTTATTGGGAAAGTCGGAGGAGAAGAAGGGTAAGAATGGGGTTTGCATCCCTTCTCATATTTTAATTTCATAAAATAATAAAATACCAAAAAAAAAAACAATTTTAACTCACAAATGGTGTGTTAATAGATAGGAGATATCTGATGAAACCTATTGAAAATGACTAAATTTGCAATTTTTAAAAGCACATTGATCAAAACTGCAAAAAAAACAATATTTATTTAAAAATAAAGAACTTATAATAACAATAAGGATCCTTTTGTTCCTCCTGAACATTTGAGGATATTCAAATCCTTAGGACCGATCCTCATGGATAGTAAAATACCCGACACATTTCACATATATGTCTAATTTCCCACAAAGGCAACAATGGGATTTTACTTCCAAATTGATGACATTATAATAACTAAGTAGTGATTTATATTTATACTTTCAAGCGCCAATCACTTCACAAGTGATTTTAGATCCACTACATGCCCATTTCATAATATACATTTTGATGTTCTTTTATTAAAATAACACCGGTATCTTATTTGATATCATCTAAGAGAAATTAAATTACTTCTTACCTTTTATGCTTATAAATATTTTTATTTATTAAAATTATAACAAGTGACATCTTTTCACCATTTAATTTAATTTTATTTGATATATTCCTAATATAGTCTTAAATGAGTTAGTTAAAAAATATGAAATAATGACACTTATCATAATTTTAATAGATATTAACAGTTGTAGGTATAAAAAGTAAGAATCAATTTAACTTCTCATGGTCTAAAAGATACTTGCTAAATATGCACTTCGTCTAACATGTTATAACATGCAAGAAACTACATCATCAATATTTAGCTCCTAACTTGAGAACCCTTAACACGCCTTTTTAATTTGGTCATGTGTTCATGAAATTAGTCACACATCCAAAAAAGAAGCAAACAGTTGATAAAAAGAAGGTAATATTCGTTTCTTCTCCTTCGATTTCTTTCATCCAAAAAAGTTACATTGAAAACCAAGTTTTTAAAGTTGAAAGAGAGAGATAGAGAGAGAGAGAGACACAAGGAAGGATTATTACCCTGATGAAAAAAGCAAGTTATAAAAAAGTTACAACATTTGTGTCTTTTTTGTAATCCTTAAAACCCTCAACGGGTTTTTAAATTTGAAACCCGTGTCACATAGATTGACAGGAGGGAATAAATAATAGTACTAGTTTTATTAAATAGTATTAATTAATTATTTCTTTTGTTTATGATCTTGATTTAGTGTGGGGTCAGCAATTCCATTCCCCTGACTGAACTTTTGTAATTCGGATTCTATACTCTGTGCAATCCTACAATCATCCGGATTGGGTTCAGGGAAATCCACATGAAATGATCTGTGTTTTGTGACACGTGGAGGCTCCACATCCTCAGCTTGCTTGTTAATATAATTATAAAGCTCCTGATGGAACTCATGATCCAATGAGAAGCAATTGTCCTCGGTACCATTGCTGTTTTTTGAACCTCTCGATGAAGATGATCCACCTCCTTCTCTTCTAACAAAATGTGGGAGTGAATCATAATCCATTATCTGCCCATTATTCATTATTCATTATTCAAGTCAAACTTTTTTATTCCCTCTTCGATTCGATATTTAAAAATTAAAACTTAAACTAAAAATATATCACCTTCAATAATTCATCTTTTCCACAACCTGAAAGGACTTGAACTTTCTTCCTTGTTCTTTCTTGCAAAAGAGGCCTCACAACCTACAAACTTTAAACTTACAGGCGAACAAGAAATCACTTTTTTCTTTTTTCTTTTTTTTGTTACAGTTAAAATAACAAACCTTCCAGCAAGCTGAAAATATGTATGGAGCATTCACAATATAGTAGGCGTCACTCTTTTCTGGGTAGTTCAAGTCATCAATGCTAGATATAACTGTCAATAACTGCATACAATCATAAAAAAAATATATGATTTTTATTTTGTCACGCTGTTTCATAAATTTTAAGTTGGCTAGAAAAGTAAGGACATGAAACTTGAATTTCTTTAAAAGGCCAAAAATATATTTACTTTGATTAATAAAAACCTTTTGAAGATTGTTTGACTTAACAAAAACTCAATTCACCTATCATACTTACAAGGATAATGCATTAAACTTAACAGAGTTTAGACATACCATGTTTGAAAGTCATCATATCATGTAAGTAAAAGTAAAACCATATATTAGACTAGTATTATATAGATTTATACTAAAAGAAAATCAGTCTTAGTACCTTAAGTTGACTGAGTTGTGAGATTTTAAGTCCAGTCATATCCAGAACCTTCACACATGTGCTAATATGTCGGTCAAACTTTTTCGTTGCAGCTGGCTAGAAATTTTTTTTTTTTTAAAAAAAAAGGAAAATTGGATTATCAACTAAAAGCTATAAGCTAATATTATTTATTTATTGAAATTAATAACTTACAAGTAATATCCTGTCTCTGTATTCATTTATCTGGATATGCGATTGAACATAGTAATGAATCTAAAAAAAAAAGGAAGAGAACTTTAGTGGTAGATAAAGACTATATATATACGATAATCAACACGCTCATATAAACCAACTTATTATTTATTTGTGGAGAGAATAGTAGCTGCATTATGTTATGTTTACACATGGCCTATACCACAACAAAAGACGAATATACCCTTTTTTTTTTCCAGGTAGAAAAAATTAATGATAAGTCTTATCTTACAGAGGCGTTATCATATGTGCTGAGCCCTACACCAACAGCAAAAACAGGCCGCCCCTTTAACAACAAACCAAACAACAGTCACTTGTCATTGGAATCTTTGATTACCATATATATGTTTCTTTGAGTTTGAGGGGGAAAATTTGACAAATATGGTAAAGATAGAGTACCTCTTTTGTGTAACCTGACATTCCTAAAAGCTGTGAATCACGAACTCCTCTATAAAAGTCAGCAGGAACAATCGGTTTCTATATAGATGATATAAACAAAAAAAAAAAAAAAAAAAAAGTTAACATTTTGCATAGACTTATCGAGTTTTGAATCCATGAATATATAACAATTATATTTACTCACCGACAATATATTATCAATCTCATTTTGAATCCTCCAACTTAAACAATCAACAAGCTGAAAACAGAACATTTTATTTTTATAATTAGGATTCTTAAAAAATAACAGATGAATTTCAAGAAAGGAATTTGAGCTGACCATTTTGTGGGCCTTGGGGACATTTCCATCTCTTGCCTTTAGAAACCTGATCAGAGCCTCAGTTGGATACCCTTGATGCAAATTCTGAAATCCACTTTTAGTAAAACAACTCCATACAAACTAAAGATAAACTTCTTTCTTTTTTAAATAATCGTAAATTATTATGATAATAAAGATTTTTTTGAAGTAACCTAATTGCCATCAGAAATAACACCACCACATGTGAGCTCAATCACTATCATTAAACCAGAAAATATACTAAAGAGGAGCAAAATTGAATGCTTAATAAGTTGATATAAAAAAAAAATTCCTTTTTAAGGGTGAAAATTGTTCCATTATGATTTTATACTAAAAAAACTTTCAAGACCTCTTAACTACGAAAAAATGGGTAGGGGCAACTAAACCAGAAAATAACAAAATTTCAACCTGGGCGTTCATTTGTGTTACAATTTGACACCTCTTGTTCATTTGAGCAAAAAGACTCAAATGTTAACTTACGATTCGAATACAGAGGTTCCGATCAAGCACAAAACTATTTACAATTACCAAACAGGATCACGTTAATTTGAAATACACATTCTAAACTACACCCAGCAGATCCATCAGAAACATAATGATGTAAACAAATAGAAAGAGAGCAGAAAGCTAAACCTCAAATGTAATCTTGAGTGGCTCATCAACTGAAACAACAAATTTGCAAAAAGAAAATTGTTAGCGATGCTATAGATCAAAATAACAAGTAAAAGACAAAAAATCAAAGATAGCAACGAATTAGGGTTTTTTAGAGAAAAAACACCGACTTGATTCCATCATATTCTCGAATTCCTTTATCACGTCCTGCGATATGATCGCCATTTTTGTAGAGTTCAAATCTGGTTCGAAATTCTAAACCTAAAAAACCAAAAATTTAAAATAAAACGATGTTTAATTATTCAAAATCCTTCTCTGCATTCATCGACCCACCTATTTGTGGGTTATTTTTGTGTGTGTTTATGATGGGGAACGTAGATGGAGGGGGGGGACGGGGAGGTGGAGGGAGAGGGAAAGGAAGAACACGCGGTGGGCAGGCACATAATAAAGAGCGGTAGATTATAAAATTTCACCCTCACAATTTCTATACCTTACAATAATAATCCTTACACTACTAGCCAATCTCACTATTTTGTCATATTCTTAATACTTACCCATAAAAGTCCTTCGAATGAGAAGCATTTTGCAAATATAGTAGATTTTTTTACAATAATAGTCTTTACACTAATACCCAATTACCATATTATGTCATTTGTAGATTTTTTTAGTCTTTCAAATGATAATTATTCTATATTTTTAGGGCTTTGCAAACAAGTTGTACCTAATTGAAAAATATAATGTCTAAACAATGATAAGTGTCATTCGTAGTGTAACGACCCAAATTTCGAGTCCAAAAATTTCTTTTAAAAATATTACCAATTCATAGCGTTAAGTCATTCAAACATACGAAAAGGGTTTATATGACAAATCATAGTTTCATTTCCAAAACACTTGCTTAATTATCAGAGTAAACATCTCAGTCTAACTTGCCATGGTGTGTGCACTGCAACCCTCCCGAGCTCCTCTTCTGAAAACTGAATACCTGAAACCAAAACTGAAAACCGTAAGCACGAAGCTTAGTGAGTTCCCCAACCTACCGCATACCATACATATATACTGATCCATACATGCCATACATAACATTGAGCACATAACCACATACTGGGCTCCCGCCCGCTACATTGGTCCTCGCCCGCTATCGGACCCCGTCCGTCACCAGGCCCCGCCTGGCTTCGAGCCCCGCTCGGTGTACATATATGTTTTCCTTAGGCCCCGCCTGTCTCCGGGCCCCGCCCGCTAACATATACTAGCATACAATCATATCACAACACATAACTAACATACTCTACTGGATTACTGTACTAAGGCCTCGCCTATCTTGGGCCTCACCCCTTGTCCTACTACTGATGAATCATGGAACTCCGTCCACACTCCTACTGACATTGAGATACGGGCCCAGCCCACACTCACTCTTTTCCTTACTTGGGCCTCGCCCCTGCTCTACTTCCACACTCTGCTATTGGTGAGATACGGGACCTCGCCCACACTCACCTCCCTACCAGGCACATACATGTATCACACAGACAACAAGTATAACTATCATACAAACCATTCCTTGGGCACCCACCCGCTAACATTGGACCTTAGTCCCGAATGTCATACTAGCATATTGTGCCTAGGGCTAACCCTCGGGTCTTTCTACTCGTAACTACATGGGTCGGCATTGTGGTCGTAGACCCATTCACATAAAGGGAAACTCACCTGCACTGCTAAACTTTGTTGATAACCCTCTGGCTGCTAACAGACAACTCTCCGACCCGCTGCTCCACTAGCTCCCCTAGCTACTAATATCAATATAACCCTTAGTTCCAAACCGAACTCTAGAAGTCAAACTAAGTCAACTCTGGTCAAAGTCAAAGTCCTGGTCAAAGTTAACCTTCCAGTTCACTCGACTCGCCGAGTCAACTCATAGACTCGTCGAGTTCTTAAACTCAGAAACTTTCAAAATACGACTCAACTCGCCGAGTCACCCCAAGACTCGTCGAGTTCAACGATCTCTGAGTCCCATCCTGTCCAACTCGCTGAATCACCACTCAACTCACTGATCTGCGTCTTAACCAGAAAAGGTTGAGGTTCTGCGACCAGACTCGTCGAGTCCAAGGCAATCTTCAACAAACTCGCTGATTTGTTCTTCCAACTCGCCGAGTCCATGCTCATGTTCATAAAACTCGCCGAGTACACCCATGTGACTCGCCGAGTCTCTTCAAATCGTAATCTATACATCGAGCCATGCAGGGGCTCCAATCCATAGATCCACTCTTCTACAGTCTATCCCCCACGTAAAGTTGCACGTGAAACCAAGGAGCTAAAGGCCCAAAACACTCTAGGGCTAGGGTTCAAGACAAAGGGGGCTTCACCAATAACTCACTGACTACTGCTTTAAGACATTCTGGACCATCACAACCCTAGATCTAAAGTAGCAACCTCAAATCTAAGTCCCAAACCCGAAATAGATCTCAATCTTACCAAAATAGCCCCAAAATCTCACTCAAGAATATATCTAATTGCAATAAAGCCAAAGCAATAGCTTATTACCTCCAATATATGCTCCAACTAAAGTAGATCCCGGATCTACACCACTCCTTTGCAACAAGCCTCTTGATCTTCAAGCCCCTTTCCACCAAAATCACTTATCTAGGCTCCAAATTGCTTCCAAGGACTCTCACTCACGATTTAGGGTTCTGGATCTCAAAAGTGGAGTAAAGAGGTTAGGGAAAGGGTGTAATGTTATTTAAATATGGTGCAACCCCCGGGATTAGGGTTTTTCTTGTCCAGACCAGACTCGCCGAGTCCACTAGCCGACTCGCCGAGTCGGTCACTTACTCTATGCCTTGGATCCCGCTCCGACTCGTCGAGTTCCTCCCTGGACTCGACAAGTTGACTCATGACTTAGAGCTTTTCCTTTCTTTTCTTGGTCTTTCTGATTCTGGGTGTTACATGTAGGATCTCTTTCTAATGTTGTTCTAACAAAAATATAACATCTAACAATGATAAGTGTTATGTATATGAAAATAGGTGAAAATGAGAAGTGTAACTCTAACAAAAATTTGTTTTACGATTAAATATAAAATGAAAAAATTTCGGTGTTCAATTGTTAAAAAAAATCTCAAAAAAGAAAATCTAAAAACAACAATGATTACATTATCGACCTGAAGATTATGTTTTTCTCTTTTCACTAATGTGTATCTTTATACAAGTTGTAGCATCAAGTTTTGAATAGAAACTTTTTAGATCAGAGACACTAGAATATGGTTATATAATCGGGTCGGTCAAAATGATCAAAATAGTCGGATCAGATCATAATGGATAAAACGTAAAAAAATATATAACCTTTAACTAGTTGTGTGAAAACATAACTTTTAACATCACACAAAATGTTCAAAATAATATGATCAGATCATAATTGATAAAAAACGTAAAAACATATATAACCTTTAATAAATTGTTTGAAAACATAACTCAAGAGAGTTTTAAATTGTGTTTTAATCAATTGAATCAATGAAAGAAGTAAAGAACATGGAGATCTAAATAGTATCTGTTTAGTTGAGTATATTATCTAGAAAAGTACAAAAGTTTTAAAGTACTGTTAAGTATTCTGAGAGTGTTCATTACCCTATCACATAAGTATGTACACTATTTATAGGGTACATCACAGACACACAAAAAATACAAGGACCGACAATACAATGCGAAACTGAAAATGCCTTGTAAATATATAAGATAACGAAAGTACTTAACTTTCGTTATTTACAGACACGAAACCTAAATACACAGCTTTCGACTACTCACTACAACTTTCGGCTCTATAATCCCCCCTTAATGAGAATAGTCAAAACTTCAAGTTATAGTCTTCATTGCCTGTAACAATTCTCTTTTTATCTTCATATACCAAATAATGATTTTTCGAATCTTCGCTTTATCTTTGTTGTCATTCTTCTTGCAGTTATTTATACGGATCAAAATATTCGAAAAATGAGAGTTTGTATATCTCTCAATGTCATTCGGTTGAAAAAGAAACTTAGGCCCCGTTTGATAGTTGTTGAATGAGTAAGTGTTGACTAAGAAATGTATGTCTGGGTAAGAAATTATAACTGAGTAAGAAATCATGTTGTTTGATTCAACATCTGACTGAATGTGCTAACTAATGACAAATGACCATTTTACCATCGTTCCAAACCAACATCCTAAAACATTAATATTTAGAAAGATACTTGCCGCCAAACAATTTTAATTTAAAAGGTATTAATATTAATATACTTGATCATTTATCAATGATTAATAACCATTAGAACTAACTATTAAAACATAAAACATCGAACGGACCCAATTTTTATTTAAAAAGGATAATTTATTTCTATAGTGGAAGAACATGTATATTTTAATATTTGAAAATATTTATCTATATTTTCACTGCACGATTAACTTCCTTTTTTATAAGTAACACATGTTAATTTAAAATAAAGTAGATTAGCTAACAATATGAAAATAATAAACCAACTTTTGACAAACTCGTTAGGATAAAACAAACCCTATATATAAAAATAAATTTAAATAACTTTCATGTAAATTGTTACAATATAAATCAAATAAATAAACCTATTTAATATAATACAATATGTGTTTATAACAAAAAACTGATACGCTAGCCCATTAATTTAATCACTTAAATAAGCCCAACAAACCAATAATACAAACCCACTACAATTACCGAATTATCATCTTTTTGGCGTTTAGGGTTTTTAGGAAGCAGCCAACGGGAGTTAAAGAAAGGGGAACGATCCAAATTGCAGCGGTCTAATTCATTTTTTTCTGAAAAATCACAAATAGATATCTTACGAACAATTTGTGGCACGAGGCTTGGGAAGACGAACAAATCACCAATCGTTTTATTTATCAGATTTTTTCTGCTTTCTTCGTTCTGCTAATCTACCAAATTGTTTTCTTCTGTATCATCATTTTCCTTTCCACCATAATCATTCAGCATTATGTACTTTTAGGTCACTAGGAAGGGAACACGAATGAGGGAAGAAAGAATAAAGACGGAGGGGTAGGATGGTCTAGTTTCCAGTCAGCGATTGTCAAGGAACTGAGCGAGAAGGCAATTTGGTTCAGCTGATCTTACCGAGAAAGCACAAATCAAACACTTCGGGTCTGACCGAGTAAGCCCAATTTGCTGACTCGACCCAGTCATACATTTATCAAACACTGCCTTAGTCAACTTGCCCTTCTTGTTCTTTCCTTGAAAAAACCCCTCCAAAAGGTTGGTGAATTATTTCTCCATCTTTGAACTCATCAACATTCAATTTTCCCCTTAACAACGATCGAGGAACTTTGGATGTTTTCTTGATTGATGTTCCAAGATCTATATCAGTAATTACCAAATAATCATAATAGAAATCAAGAAATGTATTTATGTGAGCATATCTAATAACAAACACATTTCTATTCTCCTCTGCCACTTTTGAAGGGTCTACATTGCATAAGATTTTTTACACCGTGATGAGATCATTTAGATTCATCAAAGGAAATTTTGCAATATTAAACTCGAATGCTACATTATTAGCCCTCACGATTGAATAACTAAAGTTTTGTAGCAATCCTTACAATAACACATCAGGCACGATAGACATCACTCTAACAATCTTCATCCAACGAACCAACCTCCTCTTCATTTTTTCCCAAGATAGCACAAAAAATAATCTTTAATCTCGTGAATTCGTCTTTGTCTTTGAAATTCTCAGCTAACTTGAACTGAGTAAAAGTGAACATCATATGATTGATTGGGAAATCAAGCTGATTAAAGTTAGAGTCTTCAATTTCGTAATTTTTCTTGGGAAATCAAGTTGATTAAAGTTATAAGCCTTATAACAGTTATATACAACTACTGGCCTATAAACAAAATAACTTGATGGTTCATCCATCTTATGCTCTCGCGCCACTACCTGTAATACAAATAAAACTGAGTGGGTCAGGCTTGGGAGCCTGTTGAGCATATAGGGTTTTCAACCCACAATAAATAACTATATTTAATTTCACCAACCAACAATAACCCAATTACTCATTCCCGTTATTCTCACCTTACATCCCTAAAATAACATCTATTACCAGGGACCTAATCTAGGATTTTCATCGGGATAGACATTACTGCAAAGGGGTTTCCTCAACAATACATGTCCTAAAGGCAACCATGAGGGGGATAGAGTACACTGGTGAACACATCGTTCACAATACCTACAGGTTATGAACCTGCCATCGTTCCACTGGACCGTCTAGAAAGAATCAGTGGTCGTCATCCATACTTCGCTAGATGACTAGATTAACAACAACATCGAGGCCTCTCATCATTTTTATTTCATCACACATCACTATCAACCCATGTTCTACCCAACATATTTGTAGATAAAATATACTTGTTTTATACATAGTTTAAAACCTGTATTGCATGTTCATTCATATTCAATCCAAATAACAAATGATACATATACAAATAACACGTATTTCATAGAGAATAAATCATATTTATGTGTTTAGAAGATAACAATAATACACTCATATAAAAACATATACCTAATACATTCAATCGATACTTGTATTAAATCGTGTATATGAAAGGGACTATGCACTCACTTGATAAGATGATTATCAGACAGCACTTCGGCTCTAAAAGTAGTATTCTTTAGTGAAACCGGGATACTTCCTTGAAAACCGGGTTTCTCGCGGGCAGAGTTTCAGCGCGGGAACTTTGTTTCTCGGGATCTTCGGGGCTTCGGGACTCGCTTCGGGTCTCGGGATGATACCGGGGATTCGAGGGTATAAATTGCACGTAAATCGAGGTAATACGGGTGAGAGAGAAGAGATTGAGCAACCCTAAACGGCTGCTCTTGTGATCTATTTATAGGGTGAAGTTTGCCTCAAATGCAGGGCGTTCCCCAGAGGAACGTAGGGCGTTCCCTAAACGCTGGGCATTCCCTTCGAACGCGGCGTGTAGGAGCGAGGTTCTGTCTTATCTCTTATCCGTTTGACTCAGCATCAATGTGGCCAATCCGGGGCCAAGTTATGAACACGGGGCGTTCCCTTTTGAGACGACCCTGATGATTTTCGGGTCGATCAAGGAAGGGATTATCGAGCTGATGGAGGATCGCCTCAGAGCGTTTAGGAGTGAATGGGCGTCTAACCAGTTAGGGTCGCGCACACTGTCCTTTAAGGACTTCAGGGGATGTGTTGCGCCAGACTTCCACGGGGTGAAGGACCCCCTTGTAGCCAGGAGATGGATTTTAGACATGGAGTCTGCCCAGTTGACAAGCTTCTGCCCTAAGGGGTCGAAGGTCCGGCACGTTGCAGGTTGTTTGAGGGACAAGGCTAGAGATTGGTGGGAGTCGGTTAATGATTCTCTAGGAGCCCCGACTATTGAGGCTATGACCTGGTTGACTTTGTGATCAAGTTTAGGGCTGAGTTTGGGCCAGATGTGGAGCTTCAACAGCTGGCCAACGATTTTTCTTGACATGAGACAGACTACTAAGTTGGTGGCGGAGATTACCACCAAGTTTCGAGAGAGGGCCTTATTAGTACCTTAGTATGCTGGAGATGAGGAGATGCGGAAGACCCGCTATCATGACATGTTGAGAGCTGATATTCAAGAGCATGTCAGCTACTCAGCGTGCCCGACCCTGGATTCTATTATTGTCAGGACGAGGGAGAGGGATATTGACTTAGAGCACCTCAGGAAGAGGAAGGCAAAGACGGAGCAGATTACTGGGGTTTCAGGGAAGAAACCCAAGGGATTCGACTCTAGGTCGAAGGGCCAGTAGGGTCGGAGCCGTTGTGGGAAATGTGGCAGGTCACATGAGGGAGTTTGTCGGACTGGGGGATCGGACTGCTATAAGTGCAGAAAGACTCGGCACTTCACTAGGGATTGTACTGCCCTTACCCCTACATTCCAGACATCAGATTTGATTTTCTTCCATTGCAATCAGTGTAACACCGAAATTTTTAAAACAAAATTTCCGTTTAAAATCGTTTATCTCTTTAACACTTTTCATAAAAATCTCCCTTTTGTTTAAATTACAATACATGACTCTTTTGTTCAATCAATTAACATACCAGGATCCTCAAAACCAACGCTTCTTCTGGTGTGTACAATCGAGCCGGTGTCGTCCCGTGATCCTGAGAAAACCTGAAACATATAACACAAAACACTGTAAGCACGAAGCTTAGTGAGTTCCCCAAAATACCACTCTAACACATATTAGCCACTCAAGGCTATAACTCTGTTGACCCTCTGGTCAGTGTGTCTCAGTGAGACCCTCCAGTCCCAACTCTCTGTGGACCCTCTGGCCCTAACTCTATGGACCTAAAGGTCCTAACTTTGATAACTCTGAATCATGCATATCACATATCACAATAAATCTCATAAAATAACTATCATACAAATACACTGACACATAACTCTAAACCTAACTCTATGGACCCTCTGGTCCTAGCTCTGTGGACCTTCTGGTCCTAACTCTGATATACACATAGCATAAATCACATAGAAATAATGCAGTGTCACACATTGCATAAATAACATACAATAACTCTGTCACATAACTCTGTTACCACTCTAGGTAAAGTATAGTGAGAAGACTCACCTGGCAAGCAGAAAGCAGATATCCTCACACTTGAATCTCGAACTCGCCACCGCCTAACACATAAGGCCAATATCTCTAATTAACAATCGAAGTCTCAACTCTAATTAAACTGGCGATTACTCTTTCTGTAATGCCCCGTTCTTGAAATATCTATTTATGGGTTCCCGAGAGCAAGAGTAAGGGCGTTTCGGTTCTTGATGTGGATATAGAGTTTAGCGGGAACGACTTATGATGGAGGAGATGTTGTAAATATTGGCAGCAATGGTCCCTAAGGGGGGGGGTTAGCAAAGGGGTCCCATGCATGCCAAGCATGCATGCATGTGTTTGGCTGGGTACGCCCAGCGTAAGCTGGATATACGCCCAGCGTAGTGGAGAACAGGAACGCGGAGGCCTTTCCGCGTACGCCCAGCGTACGTCTATCATCCAGAAACCCTAAATTTAGGGCCAACCACTATATAAGGAACATAATGGTTCTTACCCTAGCCTCCATAAGCACTCTCTTATCCTCAGAAACCCTAGATAGCCGTCCCACCTCCATTGTTGGGTGTGTTTGACCTTGGAAAGCTTGTTTTGGCAAAAGAGAGTCTACAAGAAGAAAGAGGAAGTTGTCAAAGAAGGATTTGAGTGGCTGGAGCTTGTAGATCTGGAAAGACATCATCTTCTGAGGCTCTTTTGAGGTAAAAAGTCTCTGGCTTGACAATCATATTGTGTAGATTTATGTGTTGTGAAGTTTTGACATCATTCTTGTCCCAAAACCTCATCTTGATGCATGATTCGAGTTGGTTAAGTTTAGGTGTCCTTTTAGACCTTATGAGAGGTCTTGAGTAAGAAAAATAAGGTCCCAAGGGCTTTGGTTGTCTCATATGTGATATAGATAGGTCTTAATGGATTAAGACCTTGGATTAAGAGCTTTATGGACGTCCCAAGAAATAAAGTTTGAGACTTTATGAATCCTAGGCATATTCGGTCTACGGATCTGAAGTTTGGGCTTAAGAGCTTAAGCCATTAAGATCTTATGAGGAGTTATAGTTCAGCAGAATTACGCCCCGCGTAAATGGGAGTACGCCCAGCGTAGTGGGTCTGTGTCCTGATTCCAATCTGTGAGCATCGTTGTACGCCCAGCGTACTCCCTCTATTGGGTTTTCATTTTGGGCCTTAAGAGATTGGGCTGTTATTGGGCTATTAGAGCTTGGTCCATGACTGGACATTATGGATGGAGTATTGTGGACTCACTAATTATTATGGACCTTGGATCTAGGCCCATTTGGTGAGGTGGGCCCAATTTAGTAAATTGGCCCAATATTGGGCTTTGCTTCGGACTTTTGGTCTTTGGGCCATTAGTGGGCTTGAGAGCTTATCTAATGTTGGGCCTTTCATATTTTGATTTTTGGGCCCTTAGTCGTGGACCAAATTGAGTTAAGGGTAAATTGGTCAATTTACCCTTGGAAGGATATTATGCTTGGCCTAATGATTGTTTTGCTGCTTCGGATAGTTCGGGATTTTCGGTGAGGCGGTGATTCGGGAATCTGCTTCTTTAGTTCAAAATTTCGGCAGTTGCGAGGTGAGTTATCCTCACTATATCGACAGGGTCTACGGCACCAAAGCCGGCCCTTTATCGGATTGTAATCCGGGTATCGTTGTTATGTTTTTTGTTCTGCTCTGTTTGCATCCTGGTTAGGATGATATATGTTAGAGACCTGGTTAAGGTCGGTATCCTGGTATATAGGATGATGCTATGTTAGTGACTGGTTAGTTCGGTATCCTGGTTAGGATGATGTTATGTTATGTGATCTGCTAGATCGGTTTGATTGGATGTGAATTGCTATATGATTGAAGGTTTATGTGCACATGGTTGTTGGATTGGGGTTGGGTTGAGGCGGGTCCTGGTTTGTGCTGTAGGCCAACATACCCAGGGCGGACCGGTTATCCCGAAGGCCCAGCAAGCGGTCCGGATAAGCTGTAGGCCCCAAGAGGGCAGACCAGACGTACCGAGGCTCGGAGAGTGGACCAGGCCGACTGAAGGCCCAGTGCGGGCGGACCAGTCATACTGTAGACTCAAAGAGTGGACCAGGTGGATTGAAGGCCCGGTGCGGGCGGACCAATCACACTGTAGACTCGATGTATATGGCTAGACTTGGAGGGTGGACCAGGTGGACTGAAGTCCCGGTACGGTGGACCAGTCACACAGTAGACCCGAAGTGCATGGTTGTTCTGTGTTCTGTTATGATATGGCATGTTGTGAGTGTATGGTATATGTGGTTGGTATTTTTGGGGTATCTCACTAAGCTTTCGGGCTTACAGTTGTGGTTTAATGTTTTCAGGTTCTTCAAGAGACCGTGGCAAAGCAAAGGCGTGATCGTACCGCTCCTCATGATTATGTTTTATGATGTGGTTCTGGGAAGACTTTGATAATAATTGTATTGAAAACCTTTTTGTAATAACTTTATGAAATTGGGTTGTTTTTGAAAAGTTTAAATTGGTTGAAATTTTTAGAGCGTTTCAAGTTGGTATCAGAGCCTTGGTTTGAGTGAATTGGAGGAACATTCGTGTGAATCCAGTCTCAAACCAAGGAGAGTTTTCAAAAGAGATTTTAAAATGGTTTTCAAAAAGAGTAAAAGAGGACACGAAGGTACGATCAGCCGAAGCCAATAAGTAACCCCAAAATACCATACATGATATTTGTTTTTGAGCTATGATAGAACAGCATGCTAGTACTAGGCTAGGGATCTTCAGGATTTCATGATAATGTTGCCTGATTTATGATGCCTGCTAGCCTAGGGTTTCTTCTGTGGGAGATTTCCAGTGTTCCTCTAGGAGTGAGGGTTGAGTGCTTGTTATGTATGTTTTTCACTAGGGTGTTGTGGTGATAATTGATATAAATATGGGTAGGTGTGGAAGGTAGTATGGGCCCGTACTACCGAAAGCACAGGACCCATACGCGTATCAAAGAAGCCACAACCTCTAGGGTTGGGTTGGGGGTTGGTTCCCGGGATAGTGGGAAGTATCTGAGATCTCACGATGTTTTTTCAGTATGGTGGTTACGAGGCATGATGGGAGTGGATCCGGGTTAGGATCGGGAGCAGGAGAGGGCGGTTAAGGTGGGTCAGTACCGCTCGAGATTATTGGTCAGATGAGCACAGGCGAGTTGGACGCTAGGATTCGTGAGATCCTGCATGATGAGGTTACTGCGTTGTTCCGGGCCGAGTTGTCGGAATTGTTTGGGTCGATCAAGACCGCCATGGTTGAGTATTTTGATGAGCGTTGTGCGGCTCTCACAGAGACGGTTGCTGCGGCGGCTACAACAGCTGTAGCAGTGGTAGGGGGAGGAGTCGGTCAAGGTTTTCAATATCGGGACTTTGATAATACGAAGCCCTTACCTTCGATGGGGTTCAGGACCCGATTGTTGCTATGAAATGGTTGTCGGACGTGGAGGGGTGTTTCTTCACGTGTTCATGCCCTGCTGATCAGAGGGTGAGGTGTGCTCTGAACCTGTTGAGGCTCGGGGCGAAGGATTGGTGGAGATTGACCACGGGGTCATTTTCGGATGCGCAGAGGGTTGCGGTTCATGGGATCAGTTTCGGGAGATGTTTAGCACTCGTTATGTTTTGAGGGTTGAGAGAGAGAGAGAGAGGGAGGTTGGCTCAGGAGTTCCTGGAGCTGAAGCAGGATTCGAAGTCGGTGACGGAGTTCACCAGGATGTTCAGTGAGAGGGCGATGTTTTGCCCTGAGTTTGCTTCGGAGCAGACTCAGATGTCCCGATATCTGAGTATGCTCAAGAGGGATATCAGGCAGTTTGTGTCTACGCAGAGGTGCGAGACCTTGTTAGAGTTGTAAGAGGTCGTCAGGCGGCGTGAGTTGGAGATTGAGTTGCAGTTGAGAGAGCAGAGGCAGGCCCTGGCACAGTTGCAGCCGGCGCCGAAACGGTCCAAGACCATTGATTCTAGATTGGGAGATCAGAGCAGCCGCGCTTGTGGGAAGTGTGGGAAGGATCACACCGAAGTTTGTAGGTCCGGTGGTGCATGCCGCAAGTGCGAAAAAGAGGGGCATTATGCGAGGGATTGTCGGCAGACAGCCCCGATTCAGGATTTGAGGATTTGTTATCACTGCCATCAGGTTGGACACTTGAGGGTCAACTGTCCACAGCTTGCTGCAGGACCGGTGCAGGCTCCACCACCGGCCACTTTGAGGATTACGGGTGGGGGTCAGAGTGGAGCGGAGCCCCCAAGGTCTCAGGGTCGTGCTTTTCAGCTTACAGCAGAGGAGGTCAGAGCAGTGTCGGATGCAACTGTGGGTATGTTTCTTTCTTGATGTCTTGTTATCTCGTGATTATTATGGAGTATTGTATTTCTTCTAGTCTCGTTGTGTGATTTCTGGTATTGCAATCGTTGTTCCTTGAGGGTTATGGTATGGTTGAGGGCTTGGTGATGGGAATTTCGTTGGTTATCATTCATGATGATTATTAGTGGGGAATCCGTCTTTTGGTCTGAAATTCGAGTAACATCTTCAGTCTGAGGAGTGGTTTGCTGAATGTCGGGTTTCTTTCGATGTCCGAGATGATCTGTGTTGATATGTAGTTTTGTGAAGGTTGCTCGTCCTAGTGGGAATCAGTTCGCGTGTAAGGGATTGTGTTGTGTAGGGTTGTTAAGGGAGGTCGGTCATGGCGACCGGTGGTTGGTAGTCAATGCTCTAAGTGGGGGAGAATTGGAAATTCTCCGGAAGATCGATAAGCATGAGTAGTCGATTAGCTGTTGGGATTTAGCAGCGGTTCGGTCAACCAAGAGCGTAGGCTGGTATGAGCAAGTGACAGGCAGTCGGGACGGGATACAGACCAAGGGTTTCGGAGAAAGGGTGATTGATTGTGGAAGGCCTGGGATCAGGCCGGTTTTGAGTATGTAGGATGGAGTCAGAGTTCGGAGCCCCTAGAGGGCTAGAACAGTATGCATGGGAGAGTTTTTCCTGGAGGGATAATTCGGGATGTTGGATGCTAGTTGAGCGGACCGGATAGACTGAAGGCCAGTGGGCGTACCGGTTAGGCCGAAGGCTCGGAGGACGGACCAAACAGGCTGAAGGCCCTGGAGGGCGGTCCAGACCTGCTGAAGGTTCTGAGAGTGGTCCATAATGGCTGAAGGCCTGGTAAGGCGGTCCAGTCATGCTGAAGACTCTGCATGTGTTGATAGATTTGTATGAGGAGAATGAAGGAATATGTCGCCAGGATATGGTAATTGATATGGTCTGGCCCCAAGTATTGATCATGTTAGTGGAAGGCAGTGCATGGACCCGAGAGTCCTTGCGGGCAGAATCAGAATAGGTGAAGTTCGAGAATAGCAGTTGCTCTACATGGATAGTGTAGAGTGGTGTTTAGCTCAGCGGCACGCGCAGGTGCGTAAGAGTTGTTGAGTGGATTTCCTAGAAAGGAAAAGGCATGTAGCTTCGGGAGGAGCGTGGGTCCTCCGTTAGGGTAGGAAGTGGAGTAAATGAATGAACTTCGTGCCTCAGTCATTAGTAGGAGGTACTGGATAATACCGGATATAAGGAAGTACCTGTGGGTTGGCTGCTCGTTGAGGTAGCAGCAATTTTGAGTAATGCTCAGGCATATTTTCAGTCTCCTTGGGAAGGGAGGAGGTTAGTGGCTCCATATTGGAGATTTGGAACCGAGGAAAGTAAGACAGCTGGTTAACAAACTCGGGAGTAGTTTGGACCGATGCTGGGGAAATATAAAAGATTTCGGTCAAAGGTCAAGGACCTAGAGACCATGTTATAGAAGATGCAGTGGTCAGGTTGCAAGAACCTAAGTTGATTGAGTAATCGGAGTCTGCGGTGCAGAAGTCGTTCTGAAGGGTATGCTGCAGTAGGCTTCGAGGACGAAGCCTAAATTAAGTGGGGGAGAATTGTAACACCCCGTTCTTGAAATATCTATTTATGGGTTCCCGAGAGCAAGAGTAAGGGCGTTTTGCTTCTTGATGTGGATATAGAGTTTAGCGGGAACGGCTTATGATGGAGGAGATGTTGTAAATATTGGCAGCAATGGTCCCTAAGGGGGGGGGGGAGTTTAGCAAAGGGGTCCCATGCATGCCAAGCATGCATGCATGTGTTTGGCTGGGTACGCCCAGCGTAGTGGAGGACAGGAACGTGGAGGCCTCTCGGCGTATGCTCAGCGTACTGGATGTATGCCCAGCGTACGTCTATCATCCAGAAACCCTAAATTTAGGGCCAGCCACTATATAAGGAACATAATGGTTCTTACCCTAGCCTCCATAAGCACTCTCTTATCCTCAGAAACCCTAGATAGTCATCCCACCTCCATTGTTGGGTGTGTTTGACCTTGGAAAGCTTGTTTTGGCAAAAGAGAGTCTAGAAGAAGAAAGAGGAAGTTGTCACAGAAGGAGTTGAGTGGCTGGAGCTGGTAGATCTGGAAAGACATCATCTTTTGAGGCTCTTTTGAGGTAAAAAGTCTCTGGCTTGACAATCATATTGTGTAGATCTATGTTTTGTGAAGTTTTGACATCATTCTTGTCCCAAAACCTCATTTTGATGCATGATTCGAGTTGGTTGAGTTTAGTTGTCCTTTTAGACCTTATGAGAGGTCTTGAGTAAGAAAAATGAGGTCCCAAGGGCTTTGGTTGTCTCATATGTGATATAGATAGGTCTTAATGGATTAAGACCTTGGATTAAGAGCTTTATGGACGTCCC
Organism: Lactuca sativa; assembly: GCF_002870075.4. Lineage (NCBI taxonomy): Eukaryota > Viridiplantae > Streptophyta > Magnoliopsida > Asterales > Asteraceae > Lactuca > Lactuca sativa. Next base: position 206,695,636 of record NC_056629.2, on the reverse strand, counting down.
AAGAAATAAAGTTTGAGACTTTATGAATCCTAGGCATATTTGGTCTATGGATTTGAAGTTTGGGCTTAAGAGCTTAAGCCATTAAGATCTTATGAGAAGGTGTAGTTCAGCAGAATTACGCCCCACGTAAATGGGAGTACGCCCAGCGTAGTGGGTTTGTGTCTCGATTCCAATCCGCGAGCATCTTTGTATGCCCAGCGTACTCCCTCTGTTGGGTTTTCATTTTGGGCCTTAAGAGATTGGGCTGTTATTGGGCTATTAGAGCTTGGGCCATGACTGGACATTATGGATGGAGTATTGTGGACTCACTAATTATTATGGACCTTGGATCTAGGCCCATTTGGTGAGGTGGGCCCAATTTAGTAAATTGGCCCAATATTGGGATTTGCTTCAGACTTTTGGTCTTTGGGCCATTAGTGGGCTTGAGAGCTTATCTAATGTTGGGCCTTTCATATTTTGATTTTTGGGCCCTTAGTCGTGGACCAAATTAAGTTAAGGGTAAATTGGTCAATTTACGCTTGGAAGGATATTGTGCTTGGCCTAATGATTGTTTTGCTGCTTCGGATAGTTCGGGATTTTCGGTGAGGCGGTGATTCGGGAATCTGCTTCTTCAGTTCAAAATTTCGGCAGTTGCGAGGTGAGTTATCCTCACTATATCGACAGGGTCTACGGCACCAAGGCCGACCCTTTATCGGATTGTAATCCGGGTATCGTTGTTATGTTTTTTTGTTCTGCTCTGTTTGCATCCTGGTTAGGATGATATATATTAGAGACCTGGTTAAGGTCGGCATCCTGGTATATAGGATGATGCTATGCTAGTGACCGGTTAGGTCGGTATCCTGGTTAGGATGATGTTATGTTATGTAATCTGCTAGATCGGTTTGATTGGACGTGAATTGTTATATGATTGAATGTTTATGTGCACATGGTTGTTGGACTGGGGTTGGGTTGAGGCGGGTTCTGGTTTGTGCTGTAGGCCAACATACCCAGGGCGGACCAGTTATCCTGAAGGCCCAGCGAGCGGTCCGGATAGGCTGTAGGCCCCAAGAGGGCGGACCAGACGTACCGAGGCTCGGAGAGTGGACGAGGCCGACTGAAGGCCCAGTGCGGGCGGACCAGTCATACTGTAGACTTAGAGAGTGGACCAGGTGGATTGAAGGCCCGGTGCGGGCGGACCAATCACATTGTAGACTCGATGTATATGGCTAGACTCAGAGGGTGGACCAGGTGGACTGAAGGCCCGGTACGACGGACCAGTCACACAGTTGACCCGAAGTGCATGACTGTTTTGTGTTCTGTTATGATATGGCATGTTGTGCGTGTATGGTATATGTGGTTGGTATTTTGGGGGTATCTCACCAAGCTTTCAGGCTTACAATTGTGGTTTAATGTTTTCAGGTTCTTCAGGAGACCGTGGCAAGGAAAAGGCGTGATCGTCACGCTCCTCATGATTATGTTTTATGATGTGGTTCTGGGAAGACTTTGATAATAATTATATTGAAAACCTTTTTGTAATAACTTTATGAAACTGGGTTGTTTTTGAAAAGTTTAAATTGGTTGAAATTTTTAGAGCGTTACACTTTCCCTCTCTAATCATATATTGGGTAAAAGACCATTTTACCCCTCCATGGCCTCTATTACCTACGTTGACGAAACCCCAAAGTCAACAAAAGTCAACGGTCAACTCTGACCAGACTCGGCGAGTACACAGGTGTGACTTGGCGAGTCCATGCGTGTCTTCTAACTCTTCCAAGGCCTCACTTGACTCGTCAAGTGAACCTTCCACTCGACGGGTTTCCACTGGATTTGAATCGCGGGGCAACCCGACTTGAATCGTCGGGTCCAATTATGAACTCGGCGAGTTGCTTTAATGATCATACTCAAATGACCTTCTGAGGTCAGATATGTTCCTTTAATCCATAGATCTGACCTTCCCAAGCTTAATAAACACGTAAAGGTTCAAACTTTACGTTCATGCGACCCACATATAGCCATAAATGGATAAATAACCCTTAAAATGGTAACCTTAGCTCTAAATTCATAAAGGACTGCATAAAGCTGGGGAATAGGGACTCTCTGGACCTCTTAAGGTCCAGATCTGAAGATATAGACACAATAGGGCATCACATACTCTAGATCTCTTACCAAAAGAAGAGAAGAAACCCTAGATTCATGAAATCTATCACCCAAACGAAGATGGACATGAATCCTTACCTTTCACAGCAGCTCTGAATGAAATGATGGAAGATTTGAGTCCCACAGGGCATCCTAGCTCAAAATCCATCCTTTCCTTTGCTAAGACACACCAAAAGATAATGAATTAGCCCTCCTCTTGCACCACATGCTTTCTCTCTACTCTTTAGGGTTTCTCAGGGTGTAATGGCCGCAAATGAAGGCCATAAGGACCTTTAAATAGGTCCTAAACCCGAGAAATTAGGGTTTCTCTACCCAGCACCTACTCGGCGAGTCCCTCCTCAGACTCGTCGAGTCCACTCATTAAATCCGCGTGAGAAGCCCGACTCGACTCGGCGAGTTGGATCCTCAACTCGTCGAGTTTCTCCTTTAATCACAAGATTAACCTACACCATAATAACCCTAAGAATCTGGATGTTACAATCAGAAGGGCCTCAAGAAGGCCGATTGCCCGAGATCGACAGCATCAGCAGCGTTAGTGGTGGCGCCAGCTCTAGCGACCCTGCAGATTACTGATGGCCAGCATGGCAAGTCAGAGGCTCCAGTGGTGAGGAGCAGAGCCTTCCAGTTGTTTACCGAGGAGGTGCGCGCTGCACCCGATGTGGTGACGGGTATGATTTATTCTCCCTAGTTCTTATTATATGTTGCTTATGATATTTATGTTCCATGTTATGTGTTTTGTTTAGGATCGTTCCATGTGAACGGTATTCCAGTTCAGTTGTTGTTCGATTCGGGTGCTACCCGATCATTTGTCTCCCTTACACTTAGCAAGAGGTTCCCTAAGTCTTTGGGCATGTTGGATTGCCCTCTAGAGGTCGAGATTGTTGATGACTGATCAGTACAAGCATCAGAGGTTTCCATGGATTGTGTTTTGAGGCTGTTCGAGGAGCGCTATCTGGTATATTTGGTTCCCATACCATTGCATGGGAACAAGGTTATCATCGATATGGACTGGTTGAGCCCTAATGGGGTTGTGATCGACTGTGTGAAGCAGTTGGTACATGTCAGGACCCCAAGTGGGGGAGAGCTGGTGATTCAGGGCGAGAGGCCACAGCGTGGACCAGCTTTATGCTCAGCAGCGAGGGCTAGGCGCTACCTTCAACAGAGTTGCACCAGAGAGGGGTGTAAACGAGCCTAACACTCTCATCCGGCGTTCGTTTTCGACAGACTTTTTATCGTTGGACTCCTATCAATGAGATCTTCAACTCTCATTTAGATCATCTTGGCTAAAAATTTGTATCGATCTAGAATTTGATTTTTAACTAGAATACTGTTATGTCGAATCTTAGAAAAATCATAAACTTCCTCTCACGAAGTCAGATTTGGACGTTCTCTATATGCACGCTGTCGGTTTAACGACTACTACGACTTTCGTTTAGATTACTAAGGCTAAAAAGTAATTTATCGAAAATCTACTTTTTATGAGACGCAAAGTCGTGCTGGTTAAATCGAGAAACTTCGAAGACATAACTTCTTCATATAAAGTCGGATTTGAACGCTCCTTATATCTCTGGAATCCATATGACGTATACTACAACTAACTTAAGATTAATTGTCCTAAGTAATCTTTTATTTTTGAGGTGTATTTTAATTTTATTTATTTTATTATTAAATACACATAATATCCTATATAACAATTAAGCACATAAAATATATGAATAATCCTTTCTTATTTATTCATATAAAAGTTACAAGGATTAACAAAGTAACAGAATATAACTTCATCTGGCAAGCAACGCGGACGGCTTAAAAAAAAGGTCGATTAAAGCATGAATTTGGGCCGCAAATAATGGATAGGCCTCAAATCCCGTATGTATTAAGAAGTAAAAGGTACATGTAACTTTCAACAAATGGCAAAACTAACCTCCCTAATTTTCACTTTATTAATTTAGTTAGTCCTTAAATCCAATAATATGACAATTTAAGTTTCTAAAGTTTCTCTAATTTAGTCCCTTTACTTATCTTCCCCAATATAACTTATTATTATTATTTTCGGTATCTAATCTTATTTATTAAATTATCTCTTTCATTTTTAAATAAAAATAATTGAATTAAATAATTAAAATACGGAAATAATAGCATACCAGGAAAAAAAATGGGATGTTACATGCTTGTTTCAAAATCTACATCTCAAAACAACATTTTTTTCCATATATCTTTCATTCCGTCCACTAAGTTTATGACAACCACAATGCATTAAGCTCTTTAAGATTTAATGAATAGACACACGAAATATAATACATTGAATTCATTTCGTCCATTAACTTTAGGGCATCACACATTAACATTAAGGATGTGGTAGATTGGAATGCAAACTAATATTGACACTACATGTGTTGACGTTAATTTTGTTATGTTGTTTTGCTCTAAAAGCTTGCTCACAAAGGGTCTCCAACCCTCATTATGTTAATAATGAAATATTGCACAAAAAAACACTAAATTTTCAGAAAAAAATGATTTTGATATTGTGGTTCTTTTTCAATTAAGTCCATATATTTTATTTTATTTATCAATTTTCATACCCAAAAAGTGGTGTCACTAAAAATATTAGGTCATCATCTCATGTCAACGTTACGTCATCAAAAATTGATACGTCATCATGCCACGTCAGTTGCCAATTGGATTGGCCGGTCAAATTGTCAGCATCAGCATTGAAACAAATTGAAAAATATAATGTCAAAATTATTATTTTTTAAAAAACTAATACCTTAATTGTAAAAAAAATACAATATCAAAATCAAAATAAAATTTTTATATAAAATTAATGTCATTTATACATTTATCCTTTTATTTTGACAAATGATCTGAATCAATTAACTCTTTATATTAATATGAAATTATTTACGTAAATTAAATTAGAACAAAAATCAATGTGTTATTTTAGGGGGTGTTTGGATAGGAAAAAAAGAGATGTTTATTGTTTATTCCCACAATAAGCTAACTTTGAGTGTTTGGATAAAATCCAGCTTATTAAACTAAATAAGCTAATTTTAATAAACATCTATCCTCATGTTTATTGCTTATTCTCACCACAAATAAGCTAATAAACAATAAGCTAATAAGCTAATCCAAACACCCCCTTAATGGGCTTGACATGTTTGATGAAGACTTTGCCCTCTTCATACAACCAATTCCATGTCTCCACAACATCGAACCCTACTTTCTACTGTTTCTTCTCCGACCATTTTAGCTTGGCTTTGTCGGCTTAAATACGTTTTTACTTTTAGGCTTTTAGACAAAATTCAATGGTACACTAAAAAATTATCATTTTAGTGTTAGTTTTTCTTTTTAGCATTTCAATCAATCTCTAAAATACATTATTTTAGTATGTAGGATACACTCAAACACCAAATATGAAGATCAAAATGTTCAACCTCTAAAATACATTATTTTAATGTATGGTTGGATTATTACACCATTTTAGTATTTAAAACTCATTATTTTTATGTTTTACCATTGTAGTTAGTCTTTTAGTCAAGAGTCTAGCAATCAGGCCCCAACACTCTAAATCCAACAATCTACAAATAAATTTCGTTCACAGTTTCCTGTATTAACATAAAATGATAACCTCATTTTAAGCTTACCTTAGATCCGTCTTAAACATCAAGTTTTAATATTGCAAGAACATTGCAAAAAATTGTACCAAGTTTCATTGAATTTTTTAAATTTAAAATTGATATAACGGTAAAAAAATTTACATTGGATTTGATATAGAAAATGATATGTACTATATTTGAAAGCTAGATAGCCCTCCTTGACATTTATATAATTAGGTTGCCTACAAAAAAAAAAAAAAAAAAAAAAAAAAAAAAAAAACAATTCATATTCTTTTTCTGCATTATTAAATACTACGACTCATAACTGCCCATATCACAAAAAAGAGTCGAGACTTTAATGGAGGTTAATAAATCATTTTAACAATTTATGATAGAGATTAAAATGGAGATGATAAATTAACTCTTATAATATGTTTATCTTTTAAGATATCATGCCAACAGTATTGAACTTTTACTAGATTTGACAAAGATGTAGTGTCCTATTGTCAAAACAGGAGACGTATTGAAAGTGATTGACCTTTACCCAAAAAATTTAATTAACGTGTCCTAACCCGTTTGTTTTTTTAGAACGTCTGAATATATATATATTTTTTTAAAAAAGCTCCATTTAAATAGGGAAAATGGTGGGATAGATAATAAGGTAATGTGAGATGAGTGAGGTTTAGGTGTTTTTATTTAAATAAATTAAAAAATCAATGCTAAAATAACATTTTTAGGTAAGACAGTGACCAAACGCGTAACAAAAACAAAAAATATGGACCTTCTTGAGTTAAAAATAAATAAATTATGGTCCAAATATGCAAATTACCCTAAACCATAGCGTAACTAAAGGATTCCATTTAGGGCTAGACAAAATGGGCGGGCATGGACGACCTGGTGTCCGAGCCGATTGGTCAGACGACGACTACTTCACTTATTAGATTAGTATTAGCCGCCTGTTCCAGAATGGAATGGGATGGAATAGAAAAAACGGGAAGCGCTATCGGTTCGGTTTTTTTGGGAGGGAGAAGCTTGTGAAGAAGGAAGCTTATCCCCGCCCCGACTGTCGGCTACTGACACCATTCGTGTAATTACTAAAAAAATAAAAAATAAAAAGTAGTGTTAAGAAACTAGAGAAAAAAACAACTACAAAATAGTGTTATGACACTATATTTGCGATCCTAAAATTTGTTTGAGTTTGCACCACCTAATGTACTTGATCATAACTCAAAATTACACACAGTGTTCATGTAAATTACATTAACCTAAAACGGCTAAAGACACTAAAAAGTAAAAACAATTAAACACCAACAACCTCACGACTCAAAATTATTGATCTTCTTTACCCACCTCAATCATCCACCTATGATAGTGATATAGTATTGACAACTTCGTAGAGCTTCAACGTAATTGTTAAAATCACTTGCGGCAGTTCTCGGTTCCTAAATTTCTTTTTCGATTTTTTAACATCTAATGACCAATGTTCATGTTTTTATCTTTAGATCACCAAACAAATTTCCATAAAACTAGAGGCGAAGCCACTTACAAGCAAGGTGGGTCTTAGGACCCACCTAATTTTTTAATTTATATAACATTTGAATAGTAAAAAGAATATGAATTATCTTAAAAATAATTAGGACCTACCTAATAATATTTGACAAAATAAGAAAACAAATAAATAAAAAAATAATGGAAAACTGATACTTACATTTCAAAGCAAATGGTTAATACTTTCAAAACCTATGAAACATCGGAGATAAAAAAGAGAGTTGAAGCTATTTGATGTAAAAAATAAAGAGTAAATTACATGAATGGTCCCTATGGTTTAGGGTAATTTGCGGGTTTGGTCCCTAACTTATTTTTTTAACTCGGAAGGTCCTTACTGTTTGTTTTTGTTACGCGCTTGGTCCCTGTTTTACCTAAAAAACTTATTTTGCCCTTGATTTTTTAATTTATTTAAATAAACACACCACCAACCTCATCTCCCTCACCTTACCTTACCTACCCCATCATTTTTCTCTATTTAAATAATAGTATTTTTAGGTAAGATAGGGATCAAATGCGTAACAAAAACAAATAATAGGGACCAATGGCGTAACAAAAACAAACAGTAGAGACTTTCCGAGTTAAAAAAATAAGTTAGGGACCAAACTTACAAATTACCCCAAACCATAGGGACCATTCGTGTAATTTACTCAAAAATAAATTATGAATGGTTATTAGGAAATTAAAAAAAACAAACAACTCTTCTCATATTGTTGGCCGTATAAAATGATTGTTGCAAATGAACCTTTTAAAAAGAAAAGAGACTCGGTCGTGCAAAGTAGTTAATTTTTTTTTTGCAAAAATTAGATTTTAGTGTTAAGTAGACACTGATTTTACCCGTTTTTAACTATTCTATTGGTCACGTTGAACTCGAGTTTTTACTAACCGGTTGTTTTTTTGTTGGTTCGACTCGACCCAATCTGTCATACATAGAGTTGATTCTTTGGTTTTTTCGCATTCACTTAAGTAGGAACCACGTGCTATTTTGTTCTAGATTCGCCATAAAACAATGTTGTTTTCTTATATTTTTTTATGGTTCTAATATAAATGACAAATTTGTAAATTGGATGAAATCTTTTGATATATTTAAGAGTAGTACGAATGAAACATTTTGGATGATGAGGTTATATATCTAAACTAATTTCATATTGTTTATATATGATTTTATATTTATATTTATTTTATTTTATTAATTTCATATTATATTAATATTATTTTGAATGACATGTGAAAGAAAAACCCCATATCAACCGCGAAGAAAATGCTTCAAAATATATACTAATCACTTTATAATAAATTAACAAATATTATCAAAAGAATATGTCAAAGCTAAAAAGTGTGTAATTAGATCCAAAAAATTACTCCTTTTTATAAATAAAGTACAGAATGGTTTGGATCTCAAGAACATATTGTTTGAATAAGAAAATTTGGATAAAAGTAAAATACTTTCATGTTTCATTTTTATATCTACACTATTAAACACAAAAAAAAACGTATACATGGTTTTTAATTTCCATTGATATTGTTGTATTGATATAACATATATTTTGCTTTATAATTTATATTACATGGTTGGAAAAAAAATTTTGATAAATTAAATGCTCATTTATGTCAAAACGCCAAAACGGTGCATTCACTAAATAAACATTCTCACGTTCTCGTTCACTAATTATTAGTTATATTTATTTTTGTATACATTTCAAATATAAGGTATAGTTGTCTCATTAATACTTTGATCATATATGATATGTCTAAAAGCATATTCATCTGCGGGGATAGCTCAGTTGGGAGAGCGTCAGACTGAAGATCTGAAGGTCACGTGTTCGATCCACGTTCACCGCATTTTATTTTAATAATGTGTAATCCTTCGTTTTTAGGAAATATTGTTTCACTTTTAACCATGTAAAAAGTAAAAAACTAGCGCCAAAAGGAATAATCTGAAGAATGTCGTTGTATTAACATTTACAAACACAAAATTTTCACATATTTCAACAGTCGTCCAAACAAAAACATCATAAATTTCTTATCTTTCCACAGAAAAAAAAAAAAAAAAAAATCCAAACGAAATTAAAAAAGAATGCTTCACATTTCAGAATGTATAACTGTTTCAAAAGAAATCAAACTCAAGATAATTGTCGGATCCCTTCTTCTCAGGTGCAACCACGACAGCAGCAGCCTTTTTCTCGCAAAGGGATGTCATCGGAGAAGAATTCCGTTCAAACACCACCGCCTTTGGGATTTCCGGTGGGGTTGCACAACGAATCAACGCCCAATTAACACCTTCAAAGAAAGGATGTTGTTTGATTTCAGTAGCTCCTCTCTTGTATGCCAATCGTTGCTTTGGTTCTTTCACCAGCAAACCTCTCATCAGATCCCTCGCCGGAAAACTCACAACCGGCGACTCCGGGAACCTCAGCGGCTGCCCAACCACATTTGTCAACGTCGCTCGATTGCCTGTCCCTTTGAACGGAGTTTTCCCAAAAAGCAACTCGTACAAAAATATACCAAGCGTCCACCAATCCACCGCGCTGCCATGTCCTTCGTTTTTTATAATCTCTGGCGCCAAATACTCATGCGTCCCAACAAACGACATTGACCGGACACCGGTCGGCTCCGCCATAAGCTCCGGTAACGGACTCACCTGGTTCCCAATTTCCGATTTCGACTTCGATTTCTTATCTTTCTTGGATCTAAACATTCTCGGAGAGAAACAAGAGGTAGAAACCACACATGAGGGTTGGATACAAGACGAAGACGACGGCGGCTCGATGCAATAACCGCCGGAGCTCTTCTGTAAAGGATCGTTCTCTAAAGACGATGAAAATAAATTCACAAGCGTTGGACTGACTGAACAACGAAGTGAAAGATCAAAGTCGGTAAGCATTATATGACCATCTTCCCTAACAAGAACATTTTCCGGCTTCAGGTCACGATACACGATTCCAAGCATATGCAGGTACTCCATAGCAAGAAGTATCTCAGCAACATAAAATCTGCATAAGATTCAAAAGTTTATTGAAAAAGAAAAGATCTGGGAATATTAATTAGGTTGTCATATACTTACTTGACAGCTTGTTCACAGAATCGTTTTCCCGGCTGGCGTTGCCGGAGCATGTGCAAATCGCCGCCGGGGCAAAACTCCATTACCAAACACGAGAACTTATCCGTCTCAAAATGAGTATACAAACTGGGAAGAAAAGGATGATCCAAAGATTGAAGTATTTCCTTTTCTGTTTGCGCTCTTAATAACTTATTACGACCTTCAAGCGACACTTTATCCATCACCTTCATTGCATAATACGATTTGGTACCCGTAAGCTCACAAAGATAAACACTTCCGATGTCCCCGCAACCCAATCTTTTCAACAATCGAAAATGATTCAGACCCAGATTCCCATCTTGTAATCTAACACTCTGAATCGCTTCCCATCTTGAATCGTTTGATTTATGAGGTTTGCTGATGGTGGCGCTCAACGTGCTGTAACAACTTTCGTCGCTTATATCAGTGCTTGTACTTCCTCTACACATGCTACTCTTTCCACTCTCCACAAAATCTGTTCTTTCACCACCAATTATTGGATCTTTAAACGGTTTCATTTCTCCGATTGAACCCATTGTTACGTTTCAGGAGCAGCTTTCTACACACATATATATATAGATAGATAGAGAAAGAAAAGAAGATTAGAAGAAGTAAGAAGAAACGTATGATAATCAAGAAAACGAACACATGAGTCTTGATTCTTGGAACTGACACAACTTCCCTCCATAATACTATTAACCCTACAAAAACTACCCCCACAAACAACCATAATCTAAAAGACAATAGGGAGGGCCATAAAACCCACTTTGATTTACAGAAAGAAAAGTAGAAAAAGATATGAGGGGTCATATATAAAAGCGTACCTGAAAGTGTAGAAAGATGACAACTTTAGGGTTCTTGTTGAATGTTGATTGTTGAGGCATCAATGAACATTAGCTAGGAGAGAAGAGGAGAGGGAGCACTACCATTAATGGTGGGAGTGTGTGAGATAAAGAAAGAAAGAGAGGGGATCACTATCACTCTCTCCCATAATTCATAATGAATTGTGGTCTAAAGAAGAAGAAAAAAGGTTTCGAGTGTTGGGGTTGTCTATGTGGGCTACTACCATTAACATGGAGGAGAGAGACAACTATAGCCTGTGAGGATATATAAAATATCCTTTTTTTATTTTAAATTAATACTAAAGGTTTTAGGGTCAAATATTTGATTATGATTATGAAAAAACTTATTTGGATCGAATATAATATGCCAAGGATGTAAACTGTTTGGAACCGATCCGAGCATAAAGAACCGAAAATCGATTTAGGAGTAAATGGGGAACCGAGAACCGGATCGAATACCACTAGTCGATTCCAACCCTATCTAAGAAGATGTTTGGTAATGAAATTGACTTGAACCGGACCGGAAACCAAAGAACCAAAAACCGAAAATCATGAATTGGGGGAATTTGGAACCGGACTGAATACTGCTAACCGGTTTCAACCGCTTCCTGTTTGATTTTTCGATTAAAAAGCACATCCCTGTAATATTTTGTATTAATATGCAATTTTTTTTAACTGATTAGTTGAAACATAGTTATATAAATTGTTTTAAAAAAAAAAAAAAAAAAAAAAACAGTTTGATGTATAAAATCATAAAAAAAAAATGTTGCAAAAACCTATTTGACTCATTCACTTTTATCTAAAAATTTAGTTTTACTTATTTGACCTTTTAGAAACTGTATGATATAACCTAATCAATTTAATTTTTTTTTTTAAACGGCAACTACTCTTTAAATCCATCTATATCCGCGACGAGACTTGAACATTTAATCTGAATAAGGGATAACTATCAATGAAACATATTGAGTAGCATGAAATCAAAATGCACGTATTAAATGAGTTAATAAAAGAAATTAAATGTTGTTAGACATATAGATATAGACGTTAAACTGGTCCATGTCATGAGAAAAATGGTTCGTCGTTACAATGTGGGTTATTTCTATAATTTTACTCTTACATTGAGGATATTTATGTAATTTTTACATTTCATGCTATTACAATCTACACATGACCATTTACGTAATTTGACTTACTATAAATGATCTGTTTCTATAATTTTGCAAATTAAAAATTATATCCGTCTTTTTGTTTTGTTTTTAGATTATATCCCTCTTTTTGTTCTTCTTTTTGTCCATTTAGACCAAAATCCAGGCTTGATGATAGTGGAGAGGGTACTTTTATGGTCAAAATGAATACTAGTATTTTGGTGATATTATGCCACCCGATGTTGGTATGAAAACAAGACTCTACTTCTGTCAAACGCTATCGACTTTTCTATTGTTTTTTACACGACAATTTTCATGGAAACAGCATGCTTTTTTCAAACATATAATAATAGGATTGAATTTCAATCACAACAATTAAACAGTTACGCATCTCATGTTAATAAATATAATAAGATTATTTAAATAGTATTATTTTCCTTCTAAAACAAGCATGATAAATTTCATTTTGAGTTATCCAAGTCATGAAACGAGCCACTGTTTCCGTTACAATCAATGCTCTCGACCTCTTTCGACAGCTTCGATTTTAAATGTGAATTATGAGATTCCGCTATTTCATGTTTATTAAAAAAAACAATTTGGGCTTTCGGAATAAGCCCAAATTAAAATAAAAATCACACAAAAAAGGAAAATAACAGATACCGGAAGACAGAATACATGGTTTAACAATAATAAATATATATATATATATATATATATATATATATATATATATATATATATATATATATATATATATATATATATATATATATATATATATATATATATATATATATATACATCATTAAAAGGGTTAAATAAAAATAAAAATGAGTCGTATGAAAGTGGGGACATATAAGATCAAGTTGTATGATTCACTTGCCTAAAGTAGTTAAAGGGGCCATCTACTTTATTACTCATGTTCCCACCCCACCCCATCCATCATCACAAATCACAATCTCTTCTTTCATTTACAGCCATCATCTAATTTCCAACAATGTTTTTTTCTTTTCCAAAAAATGGTCATAAACTATGTTTTACACATGCATTAAAAAAAAGTTTGGATATAATGTAAATGTAACACTTTTTGAAACATAAAAATGAGACTACGACATCTCAGTTATAACACGTTCACACTTATCTTCCAAGATCTGCACAGCTTCAGTGAACAGCACCTCAGGTGGCAATGCTCCAGTCGATTCTATAGTGACTGAACAACAAAATAAAAATAATAAAAAATCTTAAATAATTAATAGAATGAAAGTATTTGTATCTGTTGGACTTACAGATAAAATGATCTTTGACACGTCGAAGTGCCACCTTTTCCTCCCATCCAGGCTCCCTAATGCATTCCCTACAAAGGGTACAAGCCCTTGGTCTAGCCACGGTTGCCCTCTTCCTACCTGTCCCATCATTTCATTTCAACAAATAATATCAAGACTAACTTTAACTTACATTTTTGGTCCCTCGGTATACCTATTTTTTGCAACTTTCATCCCAAAAACTTCTCTTGCAATTTTTTATCCTTGTTTAAGGACAAGGTTCTTGTGAAGTTTTTGGTCTCTGTTCCAAATAAAATGGCTATTTTTTGTGTCCTCGAGTATAGCTGATTTGCACTTTTGGTCACAAAAAGTTAAATCTTGCAACTTGTTCCTAATTTAAGGTTCTGGCAACATTTTTAGTCCCTGTTCCATGTAAAATGACTTTTTTTGGTACCTGATTTTTCCAATTTTGGTCACAAAAAGTTCTCTTGTAATATTTTTGGTCCTCGTTCCAATTGAAATTACTAGTTTTGATCCTCAAGTATAGCTATTTTTGCAATTTTGGTCCTTATTTGAAGTTCTGGTAACGTGTTTGGTCCCTTTTTCAAGTAAAATGACTATTTTTGGTCGGTGAGTATAGCTAATTATTGCAATTTTGGTCCCAAATATATACTAGAATCTACAAAAAAAAAAACTCAAATAAAGACCAAATAATGCAAGAGTACACTCTTTGGGACCAAAAACTGAAAATATCAGGCTATACTTAAGGACCAAAGATGTAATTTACTCTAGAATCAGAGTACATTGCTATTTCTTTCACTTATCGCTTATGTGAAGGAAACTGGATGTTACCTTTAGCAATATCCTCAATGTCAAACACATTCACCGGGCATTTCTTTACAAGTTCCTCAGCATCATCATCCTCAATGTCTTTCAACAATATAACCTAAAACAAAATGAACAAAAGTATGTTGCTATTCCTGTCACATGTAAGGATATCGTAGAGATTTATTTATTTTTTTATTTAAAAAAAAAAAAAAAAAAAAGGAATGTTTTTCACCTCAGGTAGCATTCTATACCAAGCAGTAGCCACAGGAGACCATTTGGCATGTGTTTTACCAAGGCCTTTACACGCATGTGCTTCTAGCTCAATCTCCTACATATACATAATTATAAACAATTAAAACAAAAGAAAAAGCTTTAAATTGAAATTGTATAAAAAAAAAATAAAGTTTTGAATCAAATAATCACCTGCCCGGGTCCAAGCTTTGATATAATGATACCAGGAGTGACAGTAATAGGATTGGTGGAGAACTCAGGCAATGAGTCCTGGCTGGAAGTATATGATGTGTATGTTTTTGGTTTTGAATTTGGATCTGAAGAATTTGAATTTTCAGTTGGCAAAACGTATTCACTACCAAATGGCAACCATTTGAGATCATTAGAGTACACTGTGCGTCGTTCACCGGATCCTCGAGGATTCTTGAAATGGAGTTTGAAGACAATGCAGTTTTTCTCATTAGGAACATCATTTTCTGAAGAAAAAGAAAAAGAAATGGGATACTTAACACTGTAAAAACTAAAGAGAACCACAAACAAGTGTGTGTAAAGAGAACAGCAATAAACCTGACATATAATCAAACAGCCTCGGATCCACTTTTATTGGTATGAGACCAAGTCTGTGGGCAAGCACTTCGTCTTGTACTACTGATGAACTGTTTGCAACAAGAACCTTCTCTATGGCCATGGTGGGAAGCTGTATACAAAGAACCGAATTTTTTTAAGTATCCATGATGAAGAAGTAGAAGAAGAAGAGGAAAATACCTCGGAGATGAGGATTCTTCTAAAAGCATTCGCGATAGAAGCATCAATCCCAATCAAATCAAACTCCATGTCATCTTCGTTGAGTTTAATGACCTTAACTTTGAAGTTTTTCTTAAACTCGTCAAGCCTTAAGCTGTTATCAATCCCCATTGATGCATATGCTCCAGAATAGTGTATATTCTCTGTCTTCATAACCAAAAACAAAAAAAATAAACCAAACTCAGTCATCGTTTTAACCTAAAGCAACAACTCTAATCAAAATTACAGGAACCATACATACATGAGTGGGAGCATCGTTGTTGCAGAAGACGCGAGTCTTCTGGAGTTGGAGGTGAAGAGGAAGCTCATTCTTGGGCAGTTCCGGCAAATCCCAAAGCGGAATTTTTGGCATCGCTGCAAAATCTTTTTTTCTGGGTTTCAATACAAATTCTGGTTTTTGGACAGAAATACCCTTCCTGTACATACATATTCATATCAATAAAGACATGGTTTCAGTAATAATTCTGATTTTGGGCAATCTGATTCAGAACAGTCAAGAGATCAAAACAATGAAAAGCGCCAGGGTAGAAATTATATAAAGGGTATAACAATTGTGTACGTTTATATACTCTTGGACACTTTATGAAGAACAAAACAACTTTCATGAAAGCAGGGGAATGAACAACCAAACAGATTCATGTAGTGATTTTAAAGGACCATATAGAATCTGCTTTTGGAAACATAAAAAACTACAGAAACTCAAAGGAAAAAACATATTACTTTGCAAAGAGGGGAAGGAATCGTCTCACAGAAAATCGATTTTCAGCAAGAAATTATAAAGTGGTACATTTTCCTGTTCAAACACATGAAATCGAGTCTAAAAACTGATTTTCAGCAACCAATTGATCCCGTTCTACATATCAAGCAATGTATTCTATGAAAAACACTGGTCAATTGATGTTTTTCTACATACCAGAGAGAGAGAGAGAGAGACCTATCGGTGCAAGAGATGGAGACGCAGTCGTGAGATATGGAGAATCCTTGGGGTTTAATGGGGTTTAAAGGTTAGGGTTTTGACAGGTGAAGCTAAAAGGGAGAGGCTAACAATTTGCATATATAACCTTCTAACTCTATATGTATGCATTTTACCTACCTCAACTGCCTATAATTATACTCGTTTTCAAATCTTGTTTTTTTGCCCACCCAAAATTGTATAAACATAACATTTCTCCCTTGGACTAGTCGCTATGTGCCCATTGAGGGGTTTTAGAGCCGATGTGATTCACCCTCAACGGCGTCGTAACAGGCAAAACACCCCCTCCCCCAACCAATTATGTTGTCATCCATTGTCATCCAAACAAGTCGTATCGCATATCTTTTTTCAATTGGAACGGTCAAATTTGAATAAACACATATACTCCACCAAACACAAACACATACGTTCTGATGAGTTTCGCGCCATGTGAGAGATATATGAACCTCCTTGACACTCAAAACTCAACACAAATATCATTTCAAGAAAACTATTTTAATTTCACCTCACCCACAATGCAATTTCATTGTCATACATGCAACAAAACCCAAATCTACACCAAAACATTTTCAATGCATTTGCTTCTATGCTGCAAACAACCACACAACCACCACCTACATAACAAATGCAAGACATAATTCCCAAAACGCAACTAGGAGGTAGTCAGAGAGGTAGAGGGAAATGGAACAAGAAAGGGAAAGAGATCGCGGAAAGTGAAGAACCTCCATTATGGTGGACACCAGAGGAGTAAGCTTTGGCGGTCGCGTGGTGCGGGACTTCAAAAAATCCAAATATAGGAAATTATATGAGGAGAGTTTCACATGTTTGTGAAGAAACCTCCATGTCACAATGTCAATATGCTTAGTACCAAGTGGACTCCAATTAGTCGTGCGTGCACCAAGTTTGATGGGATTTTCAGCAAACTTTATTTGCAAAAGTAAAGTGATGTGAACGATTTTGATGTATTTAGAGTCACGAGGGAGCAATATCACGTCAAAATGGGTCACGTTTGCGTGTATGAAAACATATGGGAGATTGTGAGAAAAGATCCAAAATAGATTAAAACGCCAACATCGCCGGAGGTACAATCAAAGAGATCTCGCAATATAATTCAAATTTGTTTGACATTTCGGACACACGAACTAACATCAACCTTAACGCTGACACCTATGACATCCCCGACGACATCGATATACCCCCCCCCCCCCCCCAATGTCTACCGGTCGGACACGACAAAGCGAAGCATGCTCAACGACATATGGATGAAGCTGAAAGAAGGGCATAAGAGCTGGCGAAAATGAAAGAAAAGTTTGATCATCACAATTTAATAGCAAAAGAAAGAGTCGAAATGCAACACCAACACTTGGAATTCCTTCGTTGTCAAGCAGATGGAGATCAAATAACGAATGATTTGATAATTCTTCAAACTAGCAAGGAAAATATGGTGCCATGAGATTTTGGAGTCCTTCATGCGATGAAGGAGAAGATTCGTCCACAAAAAAATATTTAGACTAAGACTATCGTATCACTTTTATGTTTGAAACGCATGGGAGGAACAAGAAATCATGCTTGGAGTCTATGAAGATAAATCTAAGTTATTCATTGAATTAAGGCAAATCACTTGTAATCTTGAGGAAACTCAAAATTTATTCCTTGCGACTAATTGAAGCCTTTATAGTTTATATCATATTTTCCCTTTGTTTGATATAGAGAAATTTTTATTAGTTTGACATAAAATGAAAAAAAAAAGTTGTGAACGATCGAGCATTGCCAGGTTTTGTTTTGTCATGAGATTTTTAGCTTATGATTTACTAAATCGTTATGTTTTTTTTACCATTTAAAGTGCTACAATGTATGAGTTTGATCTCACTGCACTAAGATATCTTGTAAAAATGTTGGAGTTTTTGTTTCTTCATAAAATAAAATGAGTGTTATTGAGTTATAATCATCCAACTAAGAATACATCATAGTTATCATAGTACAACGAATGATAAGGCAAATGGGCAACAAGTTGGAGTTTATCATAAAATACTTACTCTGCTTTAATAGATTGAACATTGATAATGTAACTAGTATAGACAAATTGGTTTTGTAACATCCATAAAAATCACAAGAAATCTAAACTTATAACATCAACCCAATTTCATAAAATGTTTATAAGTCATAGTTTTCAAAATATTTTTCAAACATCAGAGTCTCCCAAAATCATAAGTCATAAATAAGAGGATGTGTATGCTCACGCCTTCACCTTCTCGCGGTCATCCAAAGTACCTGAAACCATAATCCAAAACTGTAAGTCAACGCTTACTAAGTCCCCCCAAAGTACCACCACATAAACATAATAACAAACAACATGCATACATAGCCTTCAACCTGACTAGAACGCCGCACCGACCTACAAACAATCTGGACCGCCCCTCGGTCATCCGAAGTACCTGAAACCATAATCCAAAACTGTAAGCCAACGCTTACTAAGTTCTCCCAAAGTACCACCACATAAACATAATAACAAACAACATGCATACATAGCCTTCAACCTGACTAGAACGCCGCACCGACCTACAAACAATCTGGACCGCTCACAGAACCTTCAACATGATTGGACCGCCTCACCGGGGGTTCGACCTATCTGGACCGTTCTCTAGGCATTCGGCTTGACTGGTACGCCTCTCAGGCCTACAGTCTATCCGGACCGCCTAGGTCTTTTGGCCTTCAGTCTACCATGGTCCGCCTTAACCCAACCACACATAACATGTCGACATATACATAACATATAAACATACACATAACCAATCAACAGACAATCAAACATATCTACTAATCACTAAGCATAACATCATCTTATATACCAGGACACCGATATAATCAGATCCCTATGTCATGATAACATAATATTACATAACATGATATCTAATCCAATATCCAATGTGCCGACCTTGGTGCTTTCGACCCGTAATTACAACAAGGAAAACTCACATGCCAAACAGTTTGTTTTTATAAAGCTCGAATTAATATCAGATTGGTCTATGGGTGCAAGTTTGAGACTAGCAGTGGTATTCGTTTCCCTTTTGAGACAACGTTTTTACAGATACGATTATCAGAGTCGTTTATGTAGCATTGTAATTTCATCTATATTCGGTAACAATCAGATTACAATAAGAGGATTTGGTTAAAGGGTAAGTGTTAAAAACCCAACACTTATTGTCCCTCATGTATATATTTCACTTTAAAAACTAAATCATATATATCATCGTGTCAAAGAATAGGAAAAAAATCAAGGTCAAAGTGAAGGTCGGTGTCAAACACCATCATCAACTTTTTAAGAAGTATGCACACAGTCTTTGAGAAATTGTGAGAGCTGAGAAGCATACAACTTAGGTTCATTCCTAAAATGGTCAACATGTGGTGTTGACTTAAAGTTGCATGACCTGACCATGCACCCTGTTCTTTGTTGTGCCTCTATAAAAGACTTCATTGACCTTGCCGGAATCACTTTGCCCGCACTGCTATAGATGTACAACTGCGGCCAGCTTGGCTGTTCGAATTTCAGTTGTACTAGTACATTCGAAAGCCTCCTGAAATGTGAAAACATGTAAATTGAATAAACACAAGTAAAGTCAAGTTATATTTGGTTGGGTGGAATGAACCATTATATTCCTTCCTTCCTTGATTCCACCATACAAAATGATAACAAACTTATTGGTTAACTGATGGTAGATTTTAAACCACGCCAAAGAACTTCTCAAGAACCACCAATAGAGCTGATTCACTCGTTGCTGGTTCGGCAGAGATGTCACCTTCATTTCTATGTCCTTTTGCTGCAATACTGATTTTCTTCAGAAACAACGGAGAACCCTGAAGCCCAAACCTAAAAAAACCAAACCATTACTTAATAAATAAAAGAAATCTTACTTAACCAAACAATAACCACTTGTGGGTCCGGGGATGCAACAGGTGCAAAATCCACTATACATCCCTTAATCCACCCCATTAGCATTCAACCCACCCACCTATTCCATTCCTTTCCCCCTATTCAGATCTCTCGTTCTCACCCTTTCATCTTCTTCTCCGCCGATTGAACAACCTCCCTTTCCTCGATATCTCTTTTAAGTAGTTTTTTCGGCAACCTTGAACCTCTCACCACCAACACTTAATATGTTCGCTGACAGCCCTGAAGTTACCTCCGACCATCATCTAATTCCAGATTCTGATATGGAAACCTTCACCATCTTAACTCGAAGTTATCTAAGATGATGGTTTCAATATATTTGCAGATTTTGGTTTCAGAAAAATCGCAAATCGATCCCCGCTGGAATTGAATCAATAAAAATCCCAAAAGTCGATGGTTTCATAATTGATGCTTTAATTTAGTTTCCAACACACCGAAGATGAAAATGAACATCTTTGATTTTGTTAACAGTGCTTCAATAGGATTTCCAGAAGTTGATGCTTCAACAGGGTTTCAGAACTTGATGATTTATATGGAAGGAATCTGCTCTCTTATTACCGATGCACTATCTAGATCTGAGTGTTGGAATATGGTGACGCAAGGAGAATGCGGGTGTTGACTGTTGGTAACAAGTGGTGTAAAGCTTGGTTGTGTCGACTGTTATGGGGATGGTGATGAACACAATACAACATGTGAGGTTAGAGGATAGGGGTGACAATGGTGCTCCATTTTCCAGTAGTGGTGTAGACTACCGGTTGTGGTAGTGGTTAAGTATGACGGTTTCAATAGATTTGAAGGTATTGGTTATGATATGATTTTCAAATTTAAGTTTAAGGTTTGATTTCCAGGTTTGTTTTGATTTGATTTATTTGAGATTTGAATTTCATTCATATTTGATGTCGTTGGTTAGTTGTGGTGGTTAACTAGTGGTTAGTGATATTGGTTGCTAGAGGTGGACATAAATGTCGACTGGTGGTTGATTTCAGGTGGTGATTTTTCATATTTCCAGTGGTGGTGGTGGTGATTAAGTGTTCTTCACCAGAGAGAGAGATAGATAGAATTAGAGAGAGATTTCCTGTGAATGATTAAAAGATTTTTTTAATAATTAACAATAATTAGAAATGTAAAAATAAATGAAAAAGAAATTCAAAAGAGCATTATAGTCATTACATGTCTCATAAGGGATGAAACATACAAATTTAAACTAAATAGTGATGAATCGTGAAGCCTTTTACGATTTAAGGGCGGTTCAAGTTAATTTTTGAAAATAAAAACTGAACGTATATTTTGGCACTTGTACGAGGGATGAATCGTGTAATTTACTCAAAAAATTATTACAAATGCAATGTTTTTTTTTTTCACACATGTACTTCATATCATATCAATGTACTTTAGTTTGTTGGTTGGGTTCTTTTTAAAACATATGCTAAATGACAATGTATTTTTTTGGTTTTTTTTGTCATACCACTAAAAACAATAGAATATAATGGTGAAATTTTCATTTTCAATAGTCATCAGACGTATGATCAAAGAATATGGTTTCAGTCCGATATAAACACGTGTTGACTTAGTCAAAAACTATCAAAGAGTTGAATTAAAAATGTATATCAGAAAACATCAAATTTTTATAAGCACATCATAAAATATTAAAACATCTCAACAATACGGAAAACAAACCAACCAATCACAATAGTTTTTTTAATTCTAATTTAATACATATGCCTACACGTATTGTTAGAAAAAGTTATATATTTCAAATTATACTCCTTCCGAACAAATTAATCATTCAACAAAACACAAAAACTTATCTAAGCTTAATTTTATTAATATCCCTACTTTTTTATAAACATCCTGGAAGACCAATTAAATTGATTACATGTTTTGTATTAGGGGAGGATTGAAAGTTTGATTTCGTATGATAAATATTCATAAATTCAGGATCTTAGAAGATATTATTACCCTTTTCGGAGGCAGTTTTGATTCAGGCAAAACCGCCAATCTGCCCAATATCATATACCCTTTCAGTCGCCCATTATTCCCCTCTCTCCTACGAGCGCCTTGTTGGCCTCGCTTTTTCACCATGAGCGGCGGCGGCGTCACTAGGGTTTCGATTCCGCACAACGCTCGGAAGGTAATTCAAGAAATCAAAAAGACCATAGGATCCAAGCACAGCGATGAGTTCGTGTACACAACGCTCAAAGACTGTGATATGGATCCTAAGGAAGCTAGCCGGAGATTGAAGATGATTCATGATATCATAGAGATCGCTGGGAAGCACAACGTAGAGGATGTTTACACAATGCTCAAAGACTGCAACATGGATCCTAACGAAGCTGCTCAGAGGCTCTTATATATCGGTAAAAAAAACCCTAAGAGACTGTTTTATCTTTCTTTCAGTAACTGTTTGCATGTCTAAGATAGAAGTAACATAATTACTGTTGTAGTGTCTGTTTCAACGTATGCACCTGAATCAGGGTTCTTATATTTGATCGATAGGCAGTTTTGGACCTATCGTCACTGCATTGTGTTTTCAATCATAACTTGTTTAAGTACTTATAAACTAGTATTCGATGTTCTATATTGCGAGACTTTTGACTTGCTTATTTTGCTGAAAGTTATAGTTATTGACTTATTGCTTTGACTTTGCAGATACTTTTCATGAAGTTAAAAAGAAACATGATCGGCGTAAATCTGTAAATTATGCAATTGATTGGGATTTCAATACAAAAAACCTTGTAGTTTTCTTGATGAAACGACAACTCATTAAGTTGTTTCTGCTGTTTTATTCAGATAAGCAGTGATACATCTGAAGATTATAAACGGACACAGGGTAATCAATGGCGGAGAAATTTGAGTTCAGGGAAGGAATATGGTGTTACTAATCGCCAAGAGAGGGTTTCAAGGCTGATCATTCCAGTTGATTCTGTAAAAGTAAACAATGGTGCACATGTGGCAAAGTAAATTTCATCCCCTGCACCTATTTGTTGTTACCTTTGATACATTTGCAGTTGTAAATTGTAATTGTCTTTACTGTTTTTGCAGTTCTGTTGCCAATGGCAATGGTACATTGGTTGTATCTAATGGGAGCTACAGTGATAAGCTTGCACCTGAATCATCTTCTACTTCAGATACTGTTGTGGTTTCCTCTAAGAACACTTGTGCTGTTGGTACTATACAATGTGAGATTGTAAAACGCAGTGGCTCTACTAAATCAAATTCCAGACTTCCAGCTGGAACTGGAATTAAGGTCAGTGCTGATTCCATTCCGGTTGTTGTAGAACCTGCAGATTCTGACAATGCAAGACAACTAAAGTCTGATGTAGTTGAAGGAATTGAGATCTCTGAGTCTCTGAAGCCTCTTTCTTTATCGGCTGTCAATCCCAGTCAGGATAATCAGCCTCCTCAATCGTTACATGAGCCTGTAAAAGGTAATATTCTTGGCTGAGTAGCTTTTTATTCCTTGATGGTGTTTCCAAGTTTTCTTTCTTAAAAAATTCATGATAAATATGTATGGTAATATATATTTTGAACTGGGTGTAAACATGAATCATGTAGTTTCAGATAGTATTAAGCTGAAATTTGAATTTGCAACTGTTTTAATGCCTAGTTAACAAAATCACAATTATTGAATAGAGTAAGTTGCTGAAGAGTATGTCTAAAGTTACAGATTGGGTTCCTTGTGAGAAGTTTCAACCTTTTTTCTTCCAGTGGTTTCATTTTGTTGCAGAAGTTGTCCCTAAACGATGTAAAATGACTATAATACCATTATTTTATATTTTAATATGTATATGTATCATTTGTAGAATTATTTATTGCATGGGCATGAGAGGGGGAAGGTGTGAAGGGGAACAAATAATTTTACAAATAGTAAAGAAAGTTAAAAATATGAGATAAGGTTAGAATAATAGCAGTTTTACATGGATTGGGGACAATTTATGCAACAAAATGAAACCATGGGAAGAAAAAAGGTTGAAACTTCTCACAAGGGACTCAATTAGTAATTGTGGACATAGCACAGAGAAGATTTCTTAATCTACTCCAATAAATAGCTAGAAAGAAGGTAGAAATTTTGAGCAAAAGTACAGTGAACATCTCTTTTTGTCTGAATTGCAAATATATTTATTAGTTTTGAGGCTCATATAAAAAGATACAAAAATCATAACGAGAGGAATCTCAAACAGAAAAAAATGATAAATAACAAAGTAAAATAGTTTACAAATTATTGACATGGGTAAGCCATATACAAGAATCTGAGAATCTGTTATAACTTTGTTACAGTGAATGGCTGTTGGATCCCTGAAGAAAAACCAGAGTTGAAGGTATCTGGTGATGTGGGTGTAGAAAAGTCAAGCTATCAGGCTGTTATTTTCCCTGATCATCTCCAAGTCCCTGAAAATTTAAAAAGTCAGTTCACATTTGGAAGTTTGGATGTTGTCCAAGAAGCTTCTTCTTTAAAATCATCTCATCCTGATTCTGCTTTAAAACATGATGAGACAAAAAAGGTGGAGGTGGAGGTGGAGGTGGAGATGATGCCTCCATTAGGATTAGGAGGAGGATTTCAGAATCCAATTGTTCAAAGGGACTACAGTTTTGGTTATATGCCACATCTGATGGGCCCGGGCCCACATTTTCTACATGTTGATGTACCTGAGCTCCAGGCAAGTGACTTTTCATCTTTAATGACATAGATTATAGATATCATATAAACAAACTATCTAATCAATAGCACTAAACATGGAATTTCAATTTCAAATGTTGAGCCTTTTTTTAGCCGGTTTATTCCAATGTTTTAATGACTTAGGCTAAGCTATTTGAAATTAGGTCTTTTAGATTGGGTGTAAGCATCAAATTTTGTTACCTGGCAACTTACTTACTTACTACTACTACTGAACGGATATAGTTGCCATTGCCAATATAAATAAAAACTAATTTGCCAAACAAAATGTGAATTTAGGCCTCAATTGAATCAACAAATTTCAACTAGTATATATATGCTGGCATTAAACCAAACTGTTAAATAAACCGGTTACATTGCCAATGTTGTCATTTTTCTTTTTGTTGTTTAGTGTACACAGTTAGTTATTAGGTGAGTGAATGAAAGAATCTGACACAGTTTGTTACGGATTCATGTGTTATATATATATATATATATATATATATATATATATATATATATATATATATATATATGTTTTTGATCCTTATTTTACATTGTTTATAATAAATAAATAATAGTATAGTATATATATGCATGCAGAGTCAGAGTGGGAGTGGGGGCTCTGTGGTTACATCCGGAATAGGTCAAACTCCTGCAACACAATCTGCAACAGTAGGAGCAGCCCAGAATCCCATATCATTGTCTCCACCTCCTCCTCCTCCTCCTCCTCCTGTTTTTCCCTATTTTAGACAAGTATTTCCAAGTTATGTCCCTTATAATCCTTATTTCCCACATTTTTATATACCACAAAATGCTCACTTGTTCAACCATGCTCATGCTCATGCTCATGCTCATGGTGTATTCCCTACTCACCAACCACCACCTACATCAACACCAGTACCAGCAGCAGCTACAGGGATCAAATTCCCTGTTCCTCAGCTCAAACAAGGAAGTAATGATGACGATGTTACTGTTTCTCAATCTCAACAAAAAGATAACAACCTTCTTCAACAGGTTGTTCATGTCTTTTTCTAGATTTATTTTAGTCACTTTAATGGAACAAAAAAAAAAGTGACTCATACAGTTTATTGTTGGTTACTAAAATATACCCTTTACTTGATTATTATTAATCAAGCAATATAATTGGTGGTTTGGTTATTATGTTTGCATACAGATACAGGGTGAAGTTTGGGGTAGAGAGGTAGTGCCGAATTATTTTTACAACTTTGTTCCTCAAGCTCAAGGACATGGACCCATATATCAATATCAATATCAATCTGCTTCTACTTGTAATGTACAGCCAGTGATAGTACCGGTTCCATTGATGTATCAATCTCAGTCTACTACGACTGCTGCTGCTACAAATACAATTGAACCATCACCATAACTGGAACAGCAACACATCACTGCCACTGCATAGAGATAGAGATACAGACAGACAAGTTGATGGATGATCCCCTACCCCACCTTTTATTATTTCATCATATTCAGCTTTATTTTTGGAAAAAATACAATATTATATTTTCGGGGGATGATGATGATGATGATTCAACTAAGACTGACTGAGTGTATATAAACAAAAATTCCCTGCCTCTGCTGTGTTTAGACTTTAGACTTTTAGACTAGACCATGTTCCATACAGACAGAAATTTTACAACTTGTCACCCCGGATTTATGATACACACCCACCATTACCATTACCATTACCATTAACATCAAAATCTTTTTCATTTTCTTTTCTTTGGTTTGGAAGCTCATAATATAATAGCTTGTTGCTTTTTCTTTTCCTTCATGTTACTCACATCCCACATATTTATTGCAATCCAATCAACACTATTTAAATACCCTCTAAGAAGGACCACACATGTCTTGAATTCACATAGCTTCTACCTGCCAATGTACACCTCTTCAGAGCACCATCAAGGCTTGAAAAACCTTGATTTGTAGCACAATGTGCGTCAATACCAACAAAATCAATGGGTTAAGCTATGCTTCTACTATGGCAAAGACTCTCCACTTTAGTTCCACATAGGATAGTGGTGTAGTATCTATTTTGAAAGCATGGAGAGAGAGAGAGAGAGAGAGAGACCCTTACCACACACCTACCGGCCTTACTATGAGCTAGACTCATTTTTTGGTTTTATTGTATGTGATGTGAGTTTGTTGGTGGAAAAGATTTTTATCTCTCTCTCTCTCTCTCCATTACTGTCGAACCACTACCATTACATACTGAACCGTCTACCAGCCCCTCAGCCTACTAGACCACCCTATTCATCGGAGATGCCCCTTTTCGCTTGCACCATCCAAATCACCACCGATGACATAGATCTGAACATCCGATGCCAGATCTTCAACGTTCAGTTGTATCTACAACGTCGCTGATGACGACATAGATTTGGTCGTCGTCGTTGGAGTCTCTGTGTTGATTTGAACTTTGTTGTCTCTGTAACGAGTTTGCTGAACTTCGTCGGAAAAATATGAACCACCACCACCTATCGTAACGTCAATCTGAAAACCCTCGTCGGAACATTGTCGTTTTCGCACAAATGTCGCCCTTCTTCCTTCTAAACTTCAGAAAAAGCAAATACCACCACCACCACCACCAGCCGGATGAAAAAAAAAATCCACAATTTTTTTTTTCCCGAAGATAACCATCGTTGACACCACCTTTTTTGTTTGTTGGATCATACCATTCTCCGAATCGAGTCGCAAACTCTTTCCATGTTGTAACGCTTGGTCTAGGTATTAGTCGTTTCTCAGCATGTTTTTAAGGATTTGGGATGGAACTCGACGAGTTAGGCAGCCCCAAATCGACAAGTTGACGGCTGGAGATGAAACCCTAATTTAAGGTGTTGCATCTTATATAAATGACTTAACCTCCCTTGGTTGGCCTCCCTACCAGCCTCCCTGTCCAGAGAAACCCTAGATTCGTTTTCCATCTTGCATTTTGAGTGTGGTGAGCTTAAAATAGTCGTTTTTGGTGATTCTTGAAAGGAGTTGGAGGGTGGGAAGCATCAAGCTTGAATGAGGGGCTTTAGATCCAGAAACTCTTCTTCAAAGGCAACATTTTTGAGGTATAAAGTCATCACCTTGTCATGTATTCATCTGGATCTTCTTATTTGAAGTTTAAGCATGATTTTGGGGATTTTGGTTGAGTTGTCCAAAAGATGTGGGTTCGAGGAGTTGTCAAGCTAGATCTGACCCCTTCATGACCTCTTGAAGCTTAAAGTTGCAAACTTTATTGGTCCCTATGTCCCATTCATGCAATATGTCCATTATGAAGTCATAAATGAGCCTTAGAGGGTATTACATCCAAAACACTATCAAAAAGTTTTATCTTCCTCGTTCCTCATTCTAATTCCAATGGAATGAAGAATTCCATCAAAAGAACCACCGGATAGAAGTAGGATGTCAATATTGAAGATTTTGACCGGCATAATGTTATGCATGTATTGACCAAACCATAAGCAAAATCCACGACTACACTCAAAGCAAAAGCAAAGAGACAAGTGTCACTTTTGTAGGACACAGTGGCAAGAGAGGCATAGTCTTGAGAACAGTAAGTAGTATCCAAGTAATCGTGCAATGGATTAGCGTTAAAACAACACAAATTGCAAAGGAAATAGATAATGGCATAAGCAAAATACCAACCATAAAGAAATATAAATTCGATAGGTAGATAGAGATAACTGCCGTCATCAATTTTCAAGACATTAAACAGAGTATACGATGCCTTTTTCATACAAACTACAAACCTACTTAACATGATATTATAGAAACTACCCTGATTAGTCTTCATCGACTTTTTGTATGCATCACCTTCCTATGCTTCAAAATATAGTTCTTCGTCATAAACTTTCTGCAAACAACCAAAATATATTTACAACAGTAAAACTCATACATGTATAAAAACAAAACAAAACGATACCATTTGCAAGTCTTGCAAGGGTATATGCAAATTCGTAAGCAAGGACTTGCGCCTTCTACCTTTCTTTTGTGCTCTCAATAAGTTCACATTATATAATTATATAAAACAATTTTAATATATAAAAAACAAAGCAAAACTAAAATATCAAATTACCAAGACACAAAAATTAAGATATAATTCTATCTCGATTAAAAATGTAAAAACTAACTTTCTTTCTCTTCAAATTTGTATCCAAATAACAAAACACCACCATTTGTGTGGAAGATATGAAAGTTTTGGCCAATCAAGTCAAAGTTACTCTTCTTTCAAATACTTTTCTTGGAAAAACTAACAAGAAAATAAACAAACTGGTTCATTTGCAGGTCATTGTCGACGAAGAAAAGTTTTTGTTGCACCAGTGGCGAATCTAGAATAGAATAGTACATGGTTTCTAATTAAGTGAAATCGAAAAATCTAAAAAGTAAACAATCCATGTGATGAATCGGGTCGGGTCAAACTAGTAAAAACCAGTCCACCTGGCCCCTAAAACTAGATTTTTGTAAAAAAAAAAAAACATTTATTTTGCACGACTAAATCTCTTTTTTTATTAAAGAGTTCATTTGCAATAATTATTTTTAGAACCAATAATACGGAATGAGTTGTGTTGCTTTTCAACTTTTATTATAACCATCCACCATCCATTTTATAATATCAAATAATTACATCTCTTTCTTTTCATCTCCTATATGGGATAAGTTTTAATAAATATTAACTATTTGTTTTGTAAATTTAAATATAAATCCACCACCATTTTTTTCATTTATTTGTCTTTTTATCTTGTCAAAAATAATGTAAGGTAAGTCATATTTTTTCTTAAGATGGTTCGTAAATTTTATTCAATATAATTAATATTTAAAACTAAAAAAATAGTTAGGTCCTAAGACCCACCTTTGTTATATGTAGATCCACCCTTGTGTTGCACACCTTTTCTTGATGAGAAGTGGCCTCAACATGAATCTTTTCTTTGTCGACCATGACTTGCAAACAAACCGACCTCTTTATGTTTTCATGTGGATATTGGATGTTTCATATATAGACTCGGTGGAATCCGGGTTTGGGGAGGTTGTTTCTTTCATATATATATATATATATATATATATATATATATATATATATATATATATATATATATATATATATATATATATATATATATATATATATATATATGTTTAATGCCATAAACTCTTAGTTATTTTGAAAATAAAAGAAAACACCTGGGGTTGTTGCTTGGTAGCACATCAAGGACGGATCTTAATCGATGTTTTATTATTTATCGATTTTGAGAACATCAAGGGTGGATTGTTGTTTCTTAGTTGTGGCCTTTGAGGAAAAAAGTGTATATGAACAATGCAATCTGGGCGGATGTTTAAAGATTGTGTATAAAGTTGGCAAATCAAGTAGTTTTATCAATATAAGCTTTTTTATTTTTTGATCAACAAAAAAACATCAAATCAAAGAGTGTACAAAAAGATAATTATATTTAGTAATAGAGTAACCATTTATAATTCATCATTTATACTTTTATTTACATTTTATAAAAATCATAAGTACAAGTTTACCAACTGTTTAAAAAGATAAATATATCCCAACTTCAACAAAATAACACCGACTTGTACTTTCATGTTTTTTTTTTGTCAATTAAATGTTGTAAATGAACAATCTCATTGTAACCCTTAAATACTTTGATCCTTCCATTTGTTTTTCCAGAGAGATGACTATTAACAACATCCTACAATTTGTTCAAAGATTAATAAAACATATGGTTGGTTAACATGAGATAATTGATTGGTGCATAAATTGTAAAAAAGATGAAACATTGTTACATTATTTAAGCAATTAACCCAAAACTATCAATTCCAACTCATTTCCCTAAAAGGTGGGAAATCCTTGGGGTCAAATAGACATAAATAGATGACGACAATAGGAGCTTATTAGAGAGTTTTTGGGTCAAATAACCATTGTCATCATAATATAAGTTTGCTTGTGAATTTACAAAGCTCTTCATAATTTTGATTATATATTATTCTTTAAAACAAGGTTGAATGTGTAACTTTTGCATCTATGATCACGAATAGTAGATGAAAAAGGCAATAAATGGGGTACCAGAAAGGGAACTAAAGTGATATAGAATTGATGAGAATAGTGTTGAAAAAAGTAGATTAAGGAGGTTTGAAGATTTAAGATTACTACTGAAGCGAGGGGGAGATACAGAGAGATTGAAGGTAGTTGTTTTCTTTCCTTAAGGCATCAAGATCTGCCTGTAGTTTGTCGATATTTAAAGTTCGTGAAGCAATACTCGAAAGCTTAGTTTCAAGGTCTGTCATTTCTCTACGAGCTCTGTCAGTTGCAAGGATCTTTTCAGATATTTCTTCAAAACTCTCATGGATACCTGTCACCAAAATGTGTGCTTCTTCCCCCACTTGATCCTTCTTTGCTTCCCTACAAAAACAACTACATACATTTCACCTTCCATATTCATATCAGTAAAAAGTTTTCTCTTGCAATTTTGGTCCTTATCTGAGGTTCTTGTACATTTTTGGTCCATGTTAAAAGTAAAATGATTACTTATGGTTCCTGAGTATAGCTGATATTTTCAATTTTGGTCCCCAAAAATAGTCATTATACTTGGAATAGGGACCAAAAACATTAAAAATAAAAAAACCCTCAAATAAGTACAAGGCTTGCAAGAAGAAACTTTTTAGGACAAAAGTTGGAAATTTGACAATACTCAGGAACCAAAAAATCTAATTTACAATAATAAATAATTAATTAATTATAAGTTTATAACATATGATTACCTGAGTAGTGTCTCATCCACCACAGCGTAAGTTCGATGCAGGCGTTCTTGAATGATGTTACTTTCCAACTGAAGCTCTCGGGTCTCTTTTAAGATCCGTTCTATGTCAATCTCCTGTTTCCTGCTGTTTTTTGTGATCTCTTTTATCCGTTCAATGTAAGATCTCCTTGTTGCCAATTTCGCTACTTTCTCAACTTCTCTTGACACCTTGGAAATTTCCTCTTCCCTAGGTGTTACAACAATATTAGTAAATTACATTTTTCGTCCCTGAAGATAGCTTGTTATTTCAATTTTGGTCACAGAAAGTTTGCTTTCCAATTTTGGTCCTTATTTGAGGTTTTTGTGCATTATTTCAAGTAAAATTATATAATAGGGTCCAAAATTGAAAAAAATCAGCAATACACAGGCACCAAAATAGTAATATTACTTGGAACAGCAATAAAATGAAGGATACAATAACCTCAATTAATCACCAAATTTTCAAGAGAACTTTTTGGAACCAAAATGGGAAAAAAAAACTATATCCAGGGACCAAAATTAGTAATTTGAGTTGGAATAGGTACCAAAAACCTTACAAGAATCTCAAATAAGGAACAAAATTGTACAAGAACTTTTTGGGACCAAAATTGAAAAAAATAAAATCAGCTATACCTAGGGACCAAAAATATGATTTAATCTAACAAAATATCAAGAGTGCTCAGAAAGGCCTTTTGAGAATTTCATACAAACAAGCACAAGCACTGTAGTGGATGTTACTTTACCTCTGCTTTGTTTCAAACAATATGGACTCCAGGTCTTGAGACTCTGGCTGATTTGCACATAGTGCTTCTTCAAGATTTCTTTTTTTATCTTCTAAAGGCTTTATGATGGCTTTCCTGTAGTAGATAAACACTCTATTATAATAAAATCAAGATCATCATGAGAAACAACAGTGTTTTTCTGTTACCATTTTGACTCCAGTTTTGCAAGATTGTTTTTCCTGGCGTCTATTTGCTCATTTAGCTGTGTAATGTGTGAATCGATGTGTTGTTCATCACAAGCCATTTCCACTGCTGCTTTCAACAAATCATGAGCTCCAAAATCTTCTTCAGGATACTGAATTGAATTTGACACCGCTTCTTCAGTTCTCAGTTTTACGCCTTCGAATTTGGTATGCAAATCTTGTTCCTCATCATTGGATGATCTTTCTGATTTTTCATCATTTATCATTGCTTTTGCATTATTATCCTTTGTGTTTAATAATACTGCAGTTGTAGATGATTCAGAGAGCTTCCCAACCAAAAATCTTATCAACCTATACATGTCTTCTTCGGATGGATACAGGAACTGCCGTAAGCAAGAGATATATTCTCTTTCTAAGAATATTTCAGAACAATAATTATATAATATACTTATCTACTTTCATTAATAACATCATTATAAACTAGAAAACCATATGAGAATACATCCATACTCAAATTTGGGCGTCTCTATCTCTAGTATCAACAGGTTACTTTTCTGCCTATTATTCCACATGGTTTACAGAATCAACAATCATATATAGTAAGGGTACATGTATATTATAGTCACGACACCAATGATTGAATTATTACACTGAATCTTAAAAGGGAGGTACATTTTCATTTTCACCTTTAGGATAACACTAACAGCTTCTATGATGCAAATTTATATGAAATTTTCACAAATTAATTCTAGAATTTTCTGGAAGTCGTTGACTAGTTCTAACGAGCAGTTAACTATGAATTTCTTGGCATTGTATATTAATTTTGAAGTCGACGTCAAAATATAATTTGTAAAATTTTTCTCACAAGTCACAAGGGAAAAAAAATAGGAATACTGCCTCTAGGGATCTCTTTCAAACGGAACCACTCACAAAACTTGAATTAGTACGTAAAACATTGAATAGATCCAACACAACAATAAATAAGAGAAAAAAACGAGTATTCAAAATGCATCCAGTAACAAAAAGTCAAAGAGCAGATGAGCTTATAGTTAGCTGCTGAGAGGATAGATAAGAGAATAGAATAGTACCTTATGGAAGCTCATGTCGCCGATGTAACCTAGGTCTTTGACGGATGAGGCAAGATCGGTGCAGATTTTAAAACGATCGACCATAGAATCCGGCAAAGTGATCGGAAAGGATTCCGAGCTCGAAATTATACGAAGAGAATGAGCACAGATCGACACCAACGCTTCCGGTGTTAGATCTCCAACTGACAAAGCCTCCCGCGGAATCGCAACCCCAGCGTTCGCCAGCGATTTCAACAAAATCTCTTGCGATTCTTCCATATCTCTCCACTCAGAGGCAGATTACGATTACACACTCAACAATCCAGGAATCATCTTGTTTCCATCATCACTCTATGTTATTGACTTATTCTGACCTATTTGCCCAACTACATTGTTTTTACGATTCAATATTGTCAACTCTAACCCCTCTACTTTTTCTCCTACTTTTTTTTGGGCGAAAAAACAAAATTATATTGAGTTCTTGACACGTTGGAGAGTGCTGTCAAGGTCTTCAAATGATTAGGCCGGAGGGTGTGGTGCGGTTTCAGGGAGTGCCATTTTGCCACATAAGCAGCAAACATCTGGGTGCGGTTTGGTACGGTTCAAACCGCATTGCGGCAAAAAATGACGCGACTTGTGATTGGATGTAGATAATTTGACTGTTTTGTGATTGGGTGGGTAGAAATTAAAGTTTTTATTTATTTAAAAAAAAATAAAAATAAAATGTGGCAACACTCCTTGGGTGTGGCAAGAAACCGCACTTTTGTGGTAAAAATGACGTGGCGCTTGGCAACGAAGGGAGTGTGGTTTCGGTGGCACCACTCCTTCCAGCCTTAGAGCACCACCACTCCCTCCACCATCACTCGCCACTACCACTATACTGATGAATGTCACATCATCACTATAAGGGAGGAGGGAGTCGTTCCCTCCCAACCCACCGAAACCACTGCCACATCAATTTTTCTCTTTTATTTTTTTTCATCTTTCCGAACCCACAACACACGGAAATCCTATCTTTTTGAACCCACTCAGTTAAAAAAAATACAAAACAACTAAGGTATAAGTTTTAAAACACATGGTACAAGAGAAAATAAGAAAAAGAAAGTAGAGAGAGATGATGATGTGGGTTAGTGAAACCAATCAACCCATTTATTGAAGCGAGAATGGTACCGCCGATAACTCTATTGCTAATTAAGATTTTACATTTGATCGTTTTGTATTTTTTTTAATTGAATGAGTTCAAAAAGATAGGATTTCTGTGTGTTGTGGGTTTGGAAAGATGAAGAAAAATAAAAGAGAAAAATTGATGTGGCAGTGAGTTTGGTGGGTTGGAAGGGAACGACTCCCTCCTCTCTGATACCTATTATTAACCATGAGATACATATCACAATACAATTTTTATTTTTTATTTTTAAATAATATATACATATATTATTGTAGAGAGAAAAGAGAAAGTTAAAGAGAGATAGAAAGAGAAAGAATGTAATTGGATGTGATGATTCTAGGTATATACCACAATTTACCATGACCACTACTAACAACTAAGTACATGGATGGGGTTTGTGGTTATTGGTCGTTGCCACCTAGACCACGAAAGACTTCGTGGTATGCATATCTTATGGCCTTATAATATATAAATGAAATTTACAAAACTTATTTTATTTCTTTTATATATATATATATATATATATATATATATATATATATATATATATATATATATATATATTCAAATAAGAACCCAAAAAAAACTAAGAAACATTTTTAAATAATTTGATTAAAGACAAATCCAACCTTCATTAATTTTAAATATAATATATTCTTTACTTTTTCCCTTTACAGAAGGTGCTACGATACAAACAAAAAGCATTAATGTTTTGATTTAATTGTTTTATAATTATACATATAAACTTTTTTTTTTACAAAAAACATAAAAGTAAAATATTTATAGTTTAAAATATCATGTAAAAGTTTTGTCTACCGGGTAAAGGTTTGAATTAAGTATCTTTTTAAAATTCTAAAAAATATATATAGGTGTAGCCTAATGTCAGCTTTTTTTTGAAGCCCAGTACTATGAGATTTGAATTAAGTATCTTTTTAAAATTCTAAACAAATCATATCTACTCTTTTTATTTTTATTTTATTGTAGGGCTTTCTTTAGAAAATAAAAGTCAAACAAAATTTTTTTCTATTTATTTTATACTTTCTCTGTTAGCACGAGAAAAATAATCTCTACTCTAATAAAAAAATAGTTTTATAGACACGTTTCCTTTTTCTACGACAACAATTTTTATTTTTTCCGCTCATTTCTTTTGCCAATCAAATACCCAATCTACCATTTTCCCTTTCATTATCAACTCCATTAACAACTTGGAAAAAGACGATTTGTAACATTAAGAACGAGAAATCAACTTCAAATTAAATTCAAATCAACGAAAGTCTCGGCCATATCAACGTTATACATTCTAAGTAAAAGGCTATGACTACAAATCACGGACCGGTTCAATTTTTGCTTATAATTTTTCCCTCAATTAAATCATTCTCTACTGCACAAACATTTAAATTGAATAGATTTTTCAAAATTTGTTCGATCTAACTTGATTGAGCATATCCCAACATTTGAGGAACATAATTGATCCCTGAATATCACTATCTATAGGATTGAGAATCCGATTCCATATATTTATTTGCTCTTCTTGTTCACTTCATTGTTTGCGCATCCTCCCATAACCGGTAGTTTTTTTTTTTTTTTTTTTTTAACTTTGTTTGGTTATTTTCTTTCGGATATTATGCAATTTTCTTTTGTGAACTATAAAATCGATTTTATGTGTGTATGAGTTGTGTTTGTGCTAATGGATAATCTATTGAAGTGGTCATCCCTCAATTGTCTACAAAAATTGATAACAGAAGTTGAGATCATTAATTCATTGTTTGATCTGTTGATTACCGTAATTGTGATTCAGTTAACCTCCTATTAGTACTTTATTGAAGATCCAAGAAGAGTTAGAAACAGAGATGGCTCCTGAAAACGTTGGAATTCTCGCCATGGAAATCTACTTCCCTCCTACTTGTATCAAACAGGTACAATTTGTTCTACTTTTGTTTTTTACGTTAATGATTTATACATAGTATGCTTGTACGGTACAACTAAAAGTTCGTGTTCTTCGAGTTGATTGAGTTCGTTCTTCTATAACTGTTGTTTTCATGAATAGCTATGAATCCGTATTGCTATGGGAAAAATTATTGTTTTTTTAGATTTATGCAAAAAGTAACACATTTTGGGATACACGAAGTTCCGTTTCACTACAAATTAATTGGTGATGAGTGAAGATTGGCAGTTTAATTGGATATATGTAATCAATTTATCAAATATAATATTTTGAGCTCATGAATATTGTTAGACATATGCAACCATTGTTAGTATTTTTTTTTTCTGCAACCACCAAAGCATGGTTTAAAGTTTCATTGAATCTATTGAAGAAATGTGCATACTTTGATATCATAAGATCAATTTTATCACTAGGAAAACTTACCGGCTGAAGAAATATGCGTACTCTTGAGTTTAGTTTTGTATTTTTAAGTTAGACTCAATAGGAAGAGTACGTAGGGGTTATTTCTTTTTTACTTGATGAATATTTATATCTGTAAGTTTTTACTCCTACGAAAACTTATTTTAGTTTATATGAGATTTATGAAAATTGATCTTATCTATTAGTACTTGCCGAATAGTTTACATAAGTTTTTGCTAAAAGAAGATTATAGCCTAGAAAAAAATCCAATATCTTGCCTGGTAAAACCTATTTTGTCTTGAAGAACAAAAGACGAGTTCAAGAAAATTGCAAGTGGTGTACCTTGAACTACATGTTTTTATTTCAAACACCAATGTTTCCATTTGTTTGATACGGTTGTTTGATGTTATATATTTTTGTGATCCTTTCATTGATAGGAACTGCATAAGTTTACAAATAAAAGAAAATCCAAGATTGAAAAGAAATCACTAGGTTCTTTTCACAGGTAGCCTCATTTCTTCTTTATTTTCTTTGTTGTCATTCAATGTAATGCTATCTATCAATTGGTGTATGCCTTGAATTTAGTTTTGTTCTTAAGTGGGTTTGACTTCAAATGATGTTAGTATAGTTTAGTATTAAAATTTATAATCTTCTAAATTGTTAGTTCGTTGTTCTTTTTATCTAGCGACATATCATCAAATGTAATTAAACTTATCTTCTACAATAGTACCTAGTACTTGTAAGTAGTCTGAATGACTATATGTTTAATATGTTTAGTTTGGTAATAATCAATTATAATTTTATGTTTACTTATGTTGATGTTAGTTTTATTTCTAACATGCTATCTAAAAAAAACTGATTTTTAGTTTATTGTTTTTAGTTTGTTATTTTATATGTTTTATTTACGTAAGTGGTAATACAACTAATAAATTATGATAATGTTTTCATGTTTGATGTGCACCAAGTGTTCATGTTGTGTTCGAGATTAGATAAGCATACGACATTTGGAAAGAATTCCATTCTATCACAAGTTGTAATGTTTTTTTTCCTCATGTGGAGGAAGATACCAAGGCACAAACTTCCTTGGAAATTGATGAAGTTTATGAAACAAGACTCAATAACAATGTATTTTTATTTCATACATTAAATATCAATATACTATCACTTCCTTGTCCAAATTACCCTCTGTAGGTCTAGGTCGTTCTTAAAATTATCATTTAACTTGCATAATCTCAAGTTTCTATACTGGTCCATTCTTGAAGACTGTCATAGGGAGGTTTTATATAGGGAAAATTGTGGAAATATTATTTTATTGATATAATAGCTTAATAAATCACAGATTTATAATAGCTTAACAAATCACAAATCAATTTTGATATATTGTGTATATGACTATATGCACCTAAATTAAACTATTTTTTATTAATATGTTACCTTTGTGAAATTAAAATTTAACGATAGTATGCACCCGTTCTAACCAAAGTTAGTGTCCCACACAGATTTGTTTCGTTTTTTCTGTAGATAAATAGTTTCAGACAATCATTTAGAGATGCAGTTTATTGGTAAGAAAATGTAAGCATGTTGCCTATATTTAAAAAAAATGTAAGTATGTTGTTGTGATTTACAGATAGCTCTTATTGGTAAAAATATAGTTACTTTGTATTTTTTGGTTTTGGCAATTTTCATATTCTTTTCCAGTATTTATGTTAATTTGTTGTCAAGTTTTGATACACACTCCAACATTCGTTGCTCTTTCATTGATGCTCTTATTGCAAAGTAGAATGCCAATTATTGGTGTCGGTTTTATTATTGTTGCTATTAGCGCATTAGGTAATTTTAAAGCAAATAAACATTTCGTTCTTTTTGCAAGTCCAACAACTCTGACTTTGTCCTTTTTATTAAAAAAAAAAAACTCTTTGTACGTTTAAAATGATGTGTTAGTACTTGTAGTAAAACGGGGGTAATATAGAGGTATGTATAGGTTTTTTATTTGGTCATAAGTAACAATGTACTTGCAAAATACATTGCCATGTTAGTTTTTAATTTCGTTAATTTGATTTTTTTAGTTTTTATAAAATCATGCTACCTTAAACAAATGAAATTATGTTTCTATTTTTGTAAATTCTATTTCTAGAATCTACGTTATTTTAATCTATCATCCGTGTGGTACACGAGTTTTTAACCTAGTTTGAATATATTTCTTTCCTAAAAGCAACAGTTGCCGTATTCATTGTTTTTCTAACTTATATACATAAAACTCTTGTTTACTATTACAATTATTTTTTTACGACAAAAACATCTTAGAAAATAGAATTTAGAATTTAGAATGTTATTTTCACAATTAATTCACTCGTTCACAATTTGACATAAAAATTTATACAAAATTCACAATTTTAATAAAGCAAATTTATAGTTTAATTCATAAAATTTACAGCTTAATATATTTTATTCACAAATAATTAACATTATATTCACAACTTAATACATACAATTTACAATTTTGCTTCCTCATAACACCATCGAATCTAAAATTCATACCATGCCACAAAAATCATATTTAGATTAAAAAAAACAGGAATTCACAATTTATAGCATTGATTTATCATAATTCACAGTTTAAAATATTAGTTCACACACCTATTCACAGCTTAAAAGACTAGACATCCATTCACAACTTAATTGAATAATTAAAATACTCATTCACATCTTAAAACATACATTATTTTCATCAAGACATTTTTTTGAACACCTTGTGTGCCTACTGTTTTCAGAAATCAAAGAGAAATAAAGCAAAGAAAGGAGGTGGCGGTGGTGGAACCACCACCGGTCACCTACAGAAGGTGACTTCTCGTTACAAAAATAACCATATCTTATCATTAAACATCAGAAGGCGGTGGAATAACCAATAGTCACTAGGAGAAGACACATTTTTGTTATTTCTCATCAGATCTGACCACAATAATACTTTTTTGGATTTAGTTATTAGAGTTTTCTTCAGTGAAGTCAGTTGAAGGAAAAATTTGATGAAACATGAACCACAGGTCCGGAAGAAAGCGTAGACGAACTAGATCTGAAGGGAAATGTTGATACTCACCTTAACTTCATAGATCTACAGTAGAAAGTCGTAGATCTGAAACTGATCGGAGCTTGTATATATATTGATGGTGGTTCGTTGGTGGGAGGAGACGGAGGAGGTTATGGTGCGGCAGTTAACGATGGATCTGAAGCGGAAACACTATGGTGAGGTCGTTTTTAATGTTGGTTCCTGATCTGAAGCGAAGAAATGTTTCTAGCTCCATATTTTGGCAAAAGTTGTAGGGCTGATGACAACGTCGGTAGGTAGCATCGACGGTAGTCGGAGGTGGAGGTAGGTGGCGTAGGTGGTTTTAGGCTTTGTGTTGGTGAAAGAGTTTGATTGGGTTTTGATTGTGGAAGAGTTTGATTGAGTTTTGAGAGAGTATTTTGTAAAAAAGCGTTTGAAAGTTTTTGAAATATAATCAAACTTAAATATTTTAATATTAAAAATGAAAATTACCATTATGTTTTTGTTAGCTTTTTTCTAATTATCAAAACTTTTAAAAAAAAAATAGTAGAATAGACAAAAGTATTCCTAATAATAAAGTAAAAATAAATGGTTCTTAGTTCTTAACATTTTATGGTTCTCATTTGAACTTTTACTTATATATATATATATATATATATATATATATATATATATATATATATATATATATATATATATATATATATAACATCAGCATAATTACATTTTTTTATTCATAATAGCAAACTTAATTTTCTATAGCGTTAATAGCATTATGTTATCAACCATACTAAAAAATTTCACAAGTTTCATGTTATATTGACAAAAATTAAAGTAATAAATAAAACAAGGTTAAAGTCATAAATGAACTTTGAGAAAAATAGATTGTTAGTCGTTTATAAAATTAACCCTACAAAATAAAGTACTTTACCTACTATGTTATTTCCCTCCATTTTGCCCAAAAAAAAAATTACATTTGTGAAGATCATGTTCTTGACATGATGAAGTTTAAGTGTAGTTGGTCGATTGGTGCGCCAAGGGTGTGTTACAACTACAAATTTGCAAATCTTTTTGCAGCTAAAAATTGTTGGCATGCTGTTCAACAGCGAAATCGAAGAGACTATATTAGGATTGATCTTGTTATGTTTTTAGTTGAAAGAATTTAGATGTACAAACCCCATTAATTAAAGAAGACACTTGGTTGCATAATCCTATCATGGATTCCGGGAGCCAAGATGAAATCGAGGATTTGTCATCTTTATCTCCTCCTCCAGTGGGTCCCATGCACATAACAGGCAATAATGGGTTTGTTCATAACTTGGATTTGATGGCTGCTCAGACTTACCTTAGAAACAGATCAAGCTCTCAGATCGATATCCAAGATGACGCCTCCCCTATCAAAGATCGTCCACTTCCCATTTTCCTAAAGGTGAACTTCTTTAACACTAACACTTATAATTTGTTATGATCAGATATGTGAAGGTGGTTGTTATTGTAAATGCAGTTTGAAGATATAGAGTTTAAGGTGAAAGTGAGCAAGGCGACACCTGGGAATCCAGTGAAGGCGGTGATGTCGAAGGTGGTTTTGCAGGGGAAGAGTGAAGAAGAAAACAATTATAAGCAGATATTGAAAGGTATAACTGGAAGCCTTGGCCCCGGTGAAATCCTTGCTTTGATGGGTCCTTCTGGTAGTGGAAAAACAACGCTATTAAAGGTGATAGGTGGGAGATTAGGAGAAAACGTCAAGGGAACTGTCACTTATAATGATGTTCCCTACAGCCCAGCTCTTAAAAGAAGGTGTTACCTATTATTCACTAACTTATTCAACACGACTTTTAAAAAAAATTAATAAAAAATAAGAAATATATATTTTTCCACATCCACAAATTTACATTTTTGGTAGTATAATTGGTTTTACAATTTTAGTTTCAAAAAATTTTCTATTACCCTTTTGGTTCTTGGTTTTGTCTATGATCCAAGTAATTGACTATTTTTGTCCTTGTAACTAATTTTTCCAACTTTGGTAAAAAAAATTAGTCATTTCTTGCAAGGACAAACACCGTAAGAAAAGTTTTTTGGAACCAAAGTTGAAAAAAACATCTATACTTGGGAATCATAAATGTAATTTACTCTAAATATTGTCTATAACTAATTTTTATTATATAAAAAACATTTTATTTCAAAACAAACTAAATCAATTTTATTAAATATGAGAAAAAGTTGAAATAAAATACAAAATTATAGTCGTGTCTATTTGTACAGAAAAAAATTTGAAATAAAATACAAAATTATAAAAGCCTAATTCATCTACTCTAATAAATGAAGGTTTTTTTTGCCACATGTCCCTTTCTCCTTCATTTGGACACATGACATTTTCTAAAATTTTTAAATTTTCTATTTTCCACTTATAATTTTATTGTATTTTTCATTTTATTAAATTAAAATTACACATTTAATATGTAAGGTAATATATATGTAAGGTATTTATTAGAAAGAGTTTATATATGTAATGTATTCAATACATTAAAACCTCATTAATTTTAATAATTCAAAAAATTTCTCATTTTTCTTATAAATTCAAACTTTTTAAATTGTTAAAATTTTATATTTATTTTTTTTAAATAAACCCATGTAATACATGAGTCTCACACCTAGTAATTTATAAAGTTGAAATAAATGCATGATCAATTGTGAGATGGGTTCACTTATTTGGTTTGGTTTGAGGAT
This sequence comes from Lactuca sativa, assembly GCF_002870075.4. Taxonomy (NCBI): domain Eukaryota; kingdom Viridiplantae; phylum Streptophyta; class Magnoliopsida; order Asterales; family Asteraceae; genus Lactuca; species Lactuca sativa. The sequence continues at coordinate 206,652,536 of NC_056629.2, read as the reverse complement.
TGAGATTGTAAAAATTTGTTATATTTTCATTTTATTAAAGAATTAATTTTATCTTATCGGCAAACTACAACATTGGTCATCAATGAATGAATGAAATGAAGATAATCTTAGGCTTTTAGCTATACCCAATATAATAACTCCATTGAAGAAGAAAATTAAAATTTTGATATATGTTTGCTGAGTTTATATACAGGATTGGATTTGTGACACAAGATGACGTGCTCTACCCGCAGTTAACAGTGGAGGAAACTTTGATTTTCGCTGCATTTTTAAGACTTTCGGGCAGCATGAGCCAAAGGCAGAAATACGAAAGAGTGGAGGTGATTCTTAAGGAATTAGGACTTGAAAGGTTGGTTTATACTTCCAATTATATAAATTATTATACCAGCGATTATGAAAAAATAAAAATGGAAGGAATATACATATACATATACATATACATATACATATACGTATTAATGTTTTCCTTACTAGTTAATTTTGTTATCATCTGAAAAATGAATAAAAGATGTCGTAAGACACGAGTAGGAGGAGGATTTATTAGTGGCATTTCGGGGGGTGAAAGGAAACGTACGAGCATAGGATACGAGATCCTCGTTGATCCTTCACTTTTGTTGCTTGATGAACCAACTTCAGGCCTTGATTCAACATCAGCAAATAAACTTATACAGATTCTCAGAGAAAATGCCAAGGTACTAAGACTCTCCATATCGCTTCTTTCAAATTCAATTGCAATGCCACCTTTCAATTTATTGCAAGACACGTTTCAATTTATTGCAAGATACGTTGGATTGGTCTTTCTATATTTGAAAGCCTTTCAAGCACAATTAACAATGATTGCATTTTTTTTTTCATTTTAATATTACACTCTTTTACTTTAAATTTTAGTAACATATATATATATATATATATATATATATATATATATATATATATATATATATATATATATATATATATATATTTTAACTGATCAAGGCTATAAAAAGAAAAATTAACTGTAAATATGATAAACATGCATAACTATGTAAATTTATTATTTTATAATTAAAATATATTATTCTAATTATAAATAATTAAATTTATATTTATTTATTATTGATTAACTATTAATGCTTAATATTTAAGATATATGTTGAAAAATATAAAGTAATTGTTGATATTATCATCATTAAAAGATACTGATGTAAAAGTAATTATAAAAGCTAACATGACATGTTTGAAAGATAAATAATATAGTATAGGAACGTACATTCATGGTCCCAAAAGATTTTTCTTGCAATTTTAGGCTTATTTGAGCTTCTTGGGATATTTGATTTTTGCAATTACAGTCCAAAAGAGTCATTTTACTTAAAAAAGTGACTAAAAACCTCAAATAAAAGCCAAAGTTGCAAGAAAAAACTTTTAGGGACCGACATTGAAAAAATTAGTTATACCGAAGAACGAAAAATGTAATTTATTCTAATATTGGGATGTGTTGTTTTGATTCAGGCAGGGAGGACAATCATCACAACAATCCACCAACCATCAAGTAAAATGTTTCACATGTTTGACAAAATCTTATTGATATCAGAAGGCCATCCTATGTACTATGGAAAGGCAAGAGAATCAATGAGCTATTTTTCATCTCTAAGGTTCATCCCCGATATACCCATGAACCCCGCGGAGTTTTTGCTAGATCTAGCAACCGGTCAAGTAAATGACATTACTGCCCCTGACGATATCGTGACTCCTAAAGGCACTAGTGAATACGAGAAGGCCGTCATCAAAGTAAGACCTCTTTTTCGACTAAATTACGTTGTACAGCTGATCTTTTCAATTTTTGGTCCCTAATGTTTTTGCTTGGAATTGTGTTCTTGTAACGTTTTGTCTCTTTTCCAAATACAATGACTATTTTTGTTCTTCGGAGTTTTGCAATTTTTGTGTAAAAAACGTAGTCGTTTTACTTTGAAAAGGGGGACCAAGGAACGTTGCAAAACAAAAATATATAACTTACCAAATAGTTTTTGCAAGTAGTATGTTCAAAACAGGTATAAAAGTGAACTGGAGACGAAAGAGAAAGAAGCACATCATAGAACAGGGAAGGCACCAGAACATCTTAGATTAGCGATTCAAGTGAAGAAAGATTGGACGATAAGTTGGTGGGATCAGTTTTTGATATTGTTCAAGAGAACATACAGAGAAAGGTGGAGAGATTACTTTGATATGCTAAGAATAGTTCAATCTCTTGGAGTTGCAGTCTTGTTAGGGCTTCTATGGTGGAAATCTAGCTTTGCCACCGAGGCTCACCTTAGAGATCAGGTCAGTTAAAATAGAGTAGATTACATTTTTTTTTTTTTCTTGTAATTTTATAATGACTACTTTTGATCCCAAAAAATAGAAGAAAAATGTAATTTACTCAAAAAGAAGCCACATTTCCCTTTTTTTATGCAGATTGGGTTGTTGTTCTATGTGTGCATTTTCTGGACATCTTCATCGATATTTGGAGCGGTGTATGTGTTCCCATTTGAGAAGTTCTTTCTGGTGAAAGAAAGAAAGGCTGATATGTATAGGCTGAGCGCCTACTATGCGTGCAGCACTTTGTGTGACATGATCGCTCACGTTACTTACCCAACTGTTTTCATGTCCATTCTTTATTTCATGGTTGGATTCAAGAAAACCCTGCAATGCTTCTTCATGACATTGGCAGCAGTCTTATTAATAGCCATAACAAGCCAAGTAAGTTTAAATCTAAAATATACATCCATTTCCATCCCCTTACACAATTTTTAATAACAATTCAGTTTTTTCTAAATCATATAGATTTTCGGTGATAAGACTTAAGAGCATCCACAATAGTACAGCTTTTCTATGATATCTAAGTGCCAACTCAATGTATCTCAACAATAGTTGAGCTTTCTCATCAAAATATATCCACAATAATTGATTTGTACCATGTTATTGTTTTTTTTAGGTTGGTCTATTTTAAAGCTTTTAACAAGAGCTTGCAACTTACGAGGCTTGTAATTTTAAAAGTTCTATTGAGTAAGCGTTGGTTGAAAAAGCTCTCACAATAGGTGAGAAGCTTTTTCAAAAAAAAAAAAAAATGAAAAAGCTGCTATTGACGATACCATTATGTATTTTATTTAAATAAGTATTATGTTTTGAATTACCCATATTAGTTTTTCTTTAAATTAGTTTGAAACATAATAATTGAATTTAATATATTTTATCAACAAATGCACTTTACAAATAATAAACTAATATGCATGAAATTTGAAGTTAAGCAACAAATTGCAGGAAAGTAACTTTCAAGTAAATAGTATAAAAACCATACAATATTTGATGTTTTACTGCTCACAAACACTACATCTTGTGTAAAAAATAGGATTTTGTGATGCCCTAAATGGATCTTTTTTTTTTTTTTTTTTTTTTTTTTTTTTTAATAATCTGAGTAGGGTGCAGGAGAAATGTTTGGTGCTGCAGTGATGAGCATTAGAAGGGCAGGAATGGTTGCTTCTTTAATACTCATGTTGTTTCTTCTAACAGGCGGTTACTATGTTCAGGTATGGACTTAAAATAATATAATAGCCTTGAAAAAAAATCATGGTAACATATATATAAATAATAAAGAGATGAAGGGAGGGCATAAAGGTCATTTTGTGTTAATATATATATATATGTGGTTTTGTTGCAGCATATACCAAAATTTATGCAGTGGATGAAGTACATATCATTCATGTACCATGGATTCAGGCTGCTAATGAAAGTACAGTACTCGGGTGATGATTTATACGAGTGTGAAAGCATCGGGGGATGCAAGTCACTGCAAACTTCACCCTCTTTTGATACAGTCAACTTAAAAGGAGGCTGGAAAGAAGTTTGGATACTGCTAGGAATGGGTCTCGTGTATCGTGTCATGGCTTATATTTGTCTTCGTCAAAAGATTAGCCTAATTAATCTTTGATTAATACCTCAAATAAGATTTCATTAAGCATCCATTACCATTTTGTTGTATGACTAATCACACAAGTTACATATACATCTACTTTCACAAGTGAGAACCCATGTCCTTTATGGGCCTTATAAAATGGATACATATATCTAGTACCTCCCCTCAAGTTTTGGGATACTTCACTTCATTCGGTTCCTAAATTTGTATTTTAAATTAAACATAGAAAATAAATCTCAAACATATGTATTAGGTTGTATACAATATTACAATGCACATATTTAAAACTTAATACTATTAGTTTTAGATTTTAAAGTTAAAACTCAATTGAAAAGCATAAAGATTAGTTATTATAGTTAGGGGTGTGCGCGGTGCGGTTTGGTGCGGTTTAGAGCCAAAACCGCAAACCGCACCGCATATGCGGTTTGAGTTATTTAGAAACCGTCAACCGCACCGCGAACATTCAAAACCGCATTATGCGGTTTACATGCGGTTTGACTAATTATTTACTTTAAATTTAATGATAATACTATCATTGTCATCACTAACAGCTCACTAAGTGGTCATTAAGAAATTTGGTGGTCAAATAATTGTGGTCATTAACTACTTATGAATATACATAAGGTAAGAAAACATAGTGAACATAAAATAATGGTCACTGAATCTTAGTTGAAAATGAATTTGAGACAAAAAAATATGGTAACTGCGTTCAATTTTGAATTAATTAAGATTACATTTTAAAAACTTAAGATAATGTCACTATTTTAGGACATGTCAAAATATTTTCAAATATATATATATATATATATATATATATATATATATATATATATATATATATATATATATATATATATATATATATATATAATCAATTAAAACCATTAATTGATTTTATTAATGCGGTGCGGTTTAAACCGTAATTTTGTAATCGTAAACCGCTAACCGCACCGCATAATGCTGTTTAACAAAAATACAAACTACAAACCGTACTGCGAGTGTTTTAAACCGTGTTATGCGGTGCGGTACGGGCGGTTTATGCGGTTTATTGCACACCCCTAATTATAGTTCACTATAACTTTGACAATATATACGGTAATTGTTTCTTTTTTACTTAATGGGTTATCGTGTTACCCACTTAATCGGACAACTATACATGTTTGTTTATTTTTTACTTGATCCGGATAAAATGACTTAATGTATTGAGCTAAAAAGAAACAATTAAAGATTGTTTTGTATTTTTTTTATACAATATAGTAGATAATATGTAGGGAAAAAAAATCAAATAAAAAAGGCAAGAAAAAAAAAGATATTCAACAAAAATAAAATCATTTTCATAACAAAGTCCTGCTTGATGTTACAAAAAAAAAGTTAACAAACATTAAATAAGTTTTTTAAGATACATAATCTATTTTTAAATCTTTTAAATTTGTAAACTATAGGATAAAATAATATGTAAGATGAGAAAAATATCAACTTAAAAAAAATGAAAGGTAACATATACATGCTTGTTTTAGATAGTTTTATGAGATAATGACAAATCTAACAAATTTTCCTAATTACTTCTCTTCTCACTTAATAGCCAAATTATATATATATATATATATATATATATATATATATATATATATATATATATATATATTTCATTTTTACATATGAAACTATAGGTGAAAAATTCACCTACGGTATGCTCTATAACCTACAGTATCTCAAACCGTAGGTGAAAAAAAACCGGAAACCGTAGGTTTCGGAAGTCACCTACAATGTATAAGTTTTTAATGCGCAATTTGTGTATTAACAACTTGTACACCGTAGGTGACTTACGAAACCTACGGTTTCCGTTTTTTCTTCGTTTTTTACAATTTTTTTAAACTATTGCTAATAGATTTCATACTATACAACAAAAAACAAAAAAATGAAGAATACGAGAAAATACATGGTTGTTGTTTGTAGTCGGAGCCGCCATGGTGAGAGTTTTTCTAGTTTCATAGAATGAAAAATGACCTAAAATGAAAATTCCAACTTTATATATTTTGGGCTAATGGGCTGTTGTCAAAGAGTACATGGATTCTGAAACAATAACCACCGAATGCCTCAAACGGTGGTTCATTTAAAAAGAGGGTTGTGAGTTGTGACCAAACAATAGTTTTCTCCCTAAAATAGTAGTTTTCGCTAATTATGTACGGTTTTGATAGTTATTTTTGGCTAACGGCTAATTTTTGGCTATTAAATGAAAAGTAATTAAGGAAAATAACTAGATTTGTAATTGTCTCTAGTTTTATTACAATCCAACTCGATTATCAAAATCATATGACCCGTTTATTTTGTCGTTTTATTCATGTTGGACACACCTAAGTTTAAATTCTAGATTCGCTGTTGCGGACCACCATATGATAATCGGTTCCGGTTCGGGTTTTTCGGTTCCAATACCCGCAAACCCGGTTTTCACATAACGACCTCCAATTTTCACATCAAAAGTTATGAACCATAAAATGAAACTGTAGCATAGATTCTTGATCATGATTTAAGGGTTGACACTAACACATTTTGGTTTATACGTTGGAGATTAAACAAAAAGTATTTTCTTGATTTGGTTTGTTTGGGGTTAAGGTTTCACAAAAACTCTAAAAGGAATTTGAACATATTACAGGATATAAATTTTGGTTTATACGTTTTTGGGTTTATAAGGGTAGTTTAGTCCACGAACAGGGAAGGAAAGAAAGATTCTTGATCATGGTTTAGTCCTTTTCCAGCAATTTATTCTTGATCATTATGCGAAACTACCCATATAAATTGTTGCAGGATGCAGATTTTGGTTTATACTTTTTTCAGTATTAAATTGTTGCAAGATTGGCGGAATAGTAACTGAAAAAAGCAAAAAAGTGCGTGACGGAGAAATTGGTACAAGATTGAGGATAACTTTACATCCTGGCATAAAGTTATATGGGTTAAAAACTAAGGTTTCACTAAAAGCAAAAAAATTGGGGTTTTGGAAGTCGACGTCGACAAACAGGTGGCACAAGGACTTTGACGATTTTTTTAAAATTAGCGGGACACAAATCTTGGTTTAAAAGTTAAATGCCTTTTAAAATTCAGGTCCTGTAACGGGTAAAAACCAAACCCGGTGGAACCGAAATCCAAAAGAAAGATATAAGTGGAACCGCGAACCAATCCTAACATGTGTAATTCGGTCCGATCCAGTTCTGGTTTCAGTACGGACCGGGTCGGTCCGCTCGGTTATCATGCCCAATATATGTAGCATTTTATCGATAAATATATTACTAGTATTTACCTATTGTTGAAAGAAGCGAAAAAAAATCACCCCCTAAAAGTTGCATGTCTTTCACATGGATTTGCTCTAAAAACAACAAAAGCTTGGATATCAAAATCAATATAATAATAATTTTGTTTTGATTTGATTATCATTAAGTAAATTGTTTTCAAATCTTATCTTTCTAAAGAAAAAAGATGGACCAGACTGTATCGACTTTTCCCCACTCTTACAAGGTATACTAAATTACTTGATGTATGTTTTCCACGAAAATCATCACTTACATATGAACCAAAACAACTTTTAAGATTTTCTCAAGGCTTAAAATGCAATTATTACTTCTTTATCCCCGTTTAGCACGTGTATCGTGCATTTAGAAGTCAAAACTTTCCAACTCATCCTGTTCACTGTAGCTTGGGTCATCTTCACAATATCTGTGTATCACAGATTCCAACTTTAATTTTAAACTATAAAAATGGAGCTGGTGCCTTATTCTGATCCTAACACCAACTCCAACTCCAACTCCTCCACCTCACCGCCGTGGCAAGACATGTCCCGATCAGCCTCCACCCGCCAACCAGATCCATCTCCCGAACCCCAACCTCAGTTACCGCCGGAATCCACCACCAATCCGGATAGGGATGACTCCACTTCTCTCTCCGGCGACTCTCAGGTTCGTCTCGCACTATACATAGCCATGGCACACGCCGGCTTAGTTTTTGCTCTTGTTATTATCTACGGCGTTTCTAAATTACTTGAAGAATATCTCCGCCCGATTCTCTGGGCTGTTCTTTGTTCGATTCCTCTTCGAGGAATTCAGCAATCCTTAGTTTCGTTTTGGTCTGAACCTTTGGAATTAGGTCTTACAGAAACTGTACTAGCTATACCTGTATCCGTGTATAGAGTTTTCATCGGGAGTCTCGTTGAGATTAGAGAATTTTTATATAAACTAATCCTTCGTAAGAAGAAGACAAGAGATGTTGTGAAGCGAAAACGAAGCGGGTTTTCAATTTTATTGAGATGGTTGGTGTCGTTTTGGGTTTTTGTAATGGCTTACGAGCAACTTGGTGTTCTTGGTGCCATCACTTTGTTAGCGTTAGGGTTTATGTTTACATCCAGACATGCGAAATCCACCATGGCTGCTGTTTCTTCCTTTGGAGGTCGTACTTTGAACCATAATCGGCATGCAGCTTTCCTCACCAGCCGGATTTTGAATCAATTGGAGACAATTGTGGCAATCGGATTGATTGTTGGTATGATTGTAGGGTCTCTAACTGGGACCCTGCTTTTCTCCTACAAAATTGGAGTTGAAGGAAAAGATGTGGTTTATTCCATAAAAACCCATGTGGAAAGAAACAATATAGCTGAGAAAATCGGGTTAAAAAAATGGATGGATGACAACAATGTGCCATTAATGGTGGATAAATACAGCACTCAATTTTATGAAACTGTAAATGTACAAATCGATACTTTAGCAATGCAGTATAACGTGACTGAAATCGTTCAAGAAATGAAACATATAATCATACCACGTATTATAAACCCCTCGAATTCATCCACACCTTCAACTGCAATAGCAATCCGAAACCCGTACACAGAAAAGATACAAACTTTGACAAAAAAAGTTGTAAATCGGGAATGGGCAGAGATTTATCCAGAAGTAAACGGATTGTTCAAAGACGCGCGTGTGCGTGTCAATAGGGAAGATATGATCAAGAATGCAAAAGCAATTGCTTTTCAAGGAAAAGATATTCTTCAACGTGTTCTTTCTAGTAGTAAATCCATTGTTGGTGGTAGTACAAAGCTTGTTTTTGTAGTTGTTGAATCCATTGTTTCAGGGGCAGCTGGTATTTTAAATTTTGTGTCCCAATCAATGGTTTTCACAGGGGTTTTGTACTCTTTGATAACATCGGATGCAGGTGGGGTTACTGAACAAGTTATGTACATGATTCCTATTTCAAGATCTGCTAGAACACGAGCTGTGGAGGTTCTTGATAAAGCTATCTCTGGGGTTCTTTTAGCTACAGCTGAGATTGCGTTTTTTCAAGGCTGTCTTACTTGGCTTTTGTTTAGATTATTTAATATTCATTTTTTGTACATGTCCACATTTCTTGCGTTTATCAACCCTTTACTCCCGATATTCCCAAATTTCTTCTCCACAATCCCAGCTGCATTGCAATTGGTTTTAGAAGGGAGATATGTTGTTGCTGTTTGTTTGTCCATTATTCATCTTTTGCTTATGGATTATGGTACTACTGAGATTCAAGAAGACATACCTGGTCATAGTGCTTATCTCACTGGACTTAGCATCATTGGTGGAGTTGCATTATTCCCATCTGCATTGGAGGTAATTAATATTAATAAACAACAATTAGAAATTTAGAATATGCTTCGCGTTAATTTAATATCACTTCTTTACTGTTTGAATTTTGATGATGCAGGGAGCCATAATGGGGCCTTTGATAACAACTGTTGTTATTGCTCTTAAGGATTTGTATGTAGAATATGTTTTGGGTGAACCAAAGAAAGGGAAAAAGGACTAAAGGAGTAGGGATGATTGACGTTTTTATGCAGGAGAATTTTTTTCAAGTGTTTAATTACCCGGAGCAATGTGTCAAGTTCCCTAAAAATTGGTCTTTTGGATGGATTATAGCGTAAAGTTGATGGGTCGCTGTACCTCTTTTGTTAAAAATTGCATTTTATTGCTTGATTCAACTGATTGTCGATATGTTTATAAGAATCTGCTTTTTGCGTTTCATAGCTAAACGATTATTGCTGAAATTCTGAGATTGAAACGAATTGAATATTTGCATTCATTCAGCAATTTTAACCACACTTATCTCAGAAGATAGACATCTTAGAAGTTCCTATCAGAGTCTCGTGTCTACCTACCACCTAATTCATCGATAACATCGACTCCACAACGACCAAATCATCGTATCACAATATGCAAAAATGGAAATAAAATGCTAAATTTGAAATTCAAATAAAGAAACAAATCTAACAATGTAGGTCTGGCACCATTCGTCACATATCCTCACAAAACTTTCTACGATTATTTCTTATGAATAAAATATTTATAGCAGAGGATGCATTCAAAAGATATATGCACGGCATTAAACCCTAAGAAGATCTAAGCATGAATTATATGAAATTAGAACATATAACGAAAACTTAGAGGAATCTTCAGTCAGGATTCAGGTACAATTTTATATAAAAACAAAGAGCGAGACGCTAGTTATTACCTTCTGTCGACGGCGACGCACTTCGACAGGAGATCGTTGGAAAGGAAGGGAGATATAAAAGAATAACTGCTCAGTTTTTTAACAACATGCTAAACCCCTCCTCAAATTAAATTTAAAGCAAGAAGCACTCTCGTGCCCTTGGTTTGCTAAATTGACAAGTCTACTCCTAATGTTTCAAATAGTTTTACGGAAATCAAAGTCTTAATATCTTTGAAAAAGTCTTAATATTTTGGGTCAGTTTACGGTTTAATTCTAACATTTAATTTTCAAACAGAAAAGTCTCGATTATCTAAATGTATATGATAATCTGTCATTTTCTGTTGAAAAAACAATAAAAATTATTTCATTTTATATATAAAACTTTTATGTTAAATTACAATGTACCGATAATAATCAATCATGTTTTGAACTTACAATCATTTTCTCAAGAAACTAAGAATGTATACATAAGCATAGATGATAAGTTTTACCTTTTTATTTATGAATGAGCCAATTCAAATTATGTTGCATCTCTTGGAAAGATGATAACTTTATTGTGGATGTTTGTAGTAAACAAGAACCGAATAGTAAATACTAATCGAAAGAAAGTGGAATCGATGTCAAAGTTGGTATTTGTGACAAATTTCCCTGAATCGATGAATGTAAAAGACATATGGATAGCTTGTGAAGGGTATGGGAAGATTACAGTCATCTAAATTGAATTCAATATCATAGTGTGCTTGTAAAAAGTTTATTCAATATGAAGACAATAAGTAGTACTTCAAGGAGTTGAGGTTAGTTTCAAAAAAAAACTTTATTGTGGAGGATCGTATGGTGTGGACTGAAATAGGACTTCCTTTGTGTGCTTGGTCATCACAGACATTCAAAAAGGTAGTTGTGAGGTGGAGTGAAGTCATGTTTATTAACGATGATTGGGATGAGGATGTTAGTATGGGTTGAGTGTGTATAAAGACGAAGTTAAAACAATTTATTGTTGATATGATTAAGGTGGGTGTGGTGTAACATCCGAATTTCCAGGTATTATGTTTTATCATTTATTTTGAGTAAAAGAGAGGGACTCGACGAGTTGACTCTTAGACTCGTCGAGTAGGATCGCGTGTGCTGAGTGGATTAATGAACGGTCTCGACGACTCGAAAAGGGTGGACTCGACGAGTCCGCGCTGTGAGTTGAAACCCTAAATCCCCTGGGCTCGTACCCTATTTAAAGGACCTTATGGCCCTTAGTTGCGGCTACCTTCGTCCTAGAGAGCACCAAAGCATCCGTGAGCTTTGAGAGAAGGGCCATTGTTCACCATTTCTTGTGTGTTTCAGCAAGAAGGAAGGATGTAGAACAAGCTAAGCGGGTTGAGGAGCTTGGATCCACTTCTATTTGATCAGAGGAAGCTGTTGGAGGTAACAATTTGTGCCATTCTCGTGTTTATAATGATTCTAGTGGAATCTAGGGTTTTCTTTATACCTCTTTAGTTTGAATCTGGAGTATGTGAGGTCCCAAGGCGAAATGGTTCATAGATCTAGACCTTAAGAGGTCCAGAGAGTCCTTTCCACTCTGCCTTATGCCATACCTTTTGAGTTATGAGCCTAGGAGGCCATTTTAGAGGCTATTTCACCAAAAGAAGCTTTGCGTGTGTTGCATGTGTACCAAGATTCGACGTTTACGTAATTATCATGCTTGGGAAGGTCAGATCTATAGGTTAGAGAAGCACATCTGACCTCAGAAGGTCATTTGAGTATGATCATGGAAGCAACTCGCCGAGTTCATAAGTGGACTCGATGAGTCGATTCGGGGTTGCCCCGCGATTCGTGACAGGAGGAACCCGTCGAGTGGAAGGATGACTCGACGAGCCAAGAGAGGCTAGAAGGATTTAGAGGACCCGCATGGACTTGCCGAGTCGCCCATGTGCACTCGACAAGTCGGGTCAAAGTTTGACCGTTGACCTTTGTTGACCTTAGGGTTTTGGTCAAGACTGATTCAAGGGAGTTCAGGAAGGGGTAGAATGACCTTCTACCCAATCTTAGAAGTGAGACTATGAGAGAGTATTGATCGGGGATGTTATTTGAATGATAGAAGGAGGCTAGGTCGGGACGTTGAGCACGAGAGCTTATCCGACTTCATTGAGGCGGGTCTTCTCACTATACTGTACCTGGAAGGGTACCTATGTGTGACTGGAAGGTCTTATATGCTATGAGATGTATGTGCTGTATGCTGTTATGTGATATGTATGTTATGTATGATAAGGACCGGAAGGTCAAGATGGTATGGACCGGAAGGTCAAGATGACATGGACCGGAAGGTCTACCAGGATTCGGGACGGAAGTCCCCTGAGACACTTGGATCGGAAGATCCCATAGAGTTATGGCCTGGAAAGGCGTATGTGTTGTATGTGGTATTTTGGGGAACTCACTAAGCATTTATGCTTACAGTTGTTGTGATATGTGTTTCAGGTACTAGCGAGGATCGCGGGAAGGCGCCGGCATGATCCGTACACACTCATGGAGATTTTGTTTTGAGATTCTGGGAAATTGCTTGTGATTTTGACATTGGATACTTTATGTTTGGATATTGTTTTATGATTAAAAGTATGATTTAAAAATGAAAATTTGTTTGAAATTTTTACGTCATTATATGTGGAAGGGATGAAGTATGAAGTTAGTGTGCCTGAAATTATAGGAAGGGATCCAACAATTCAAAAGTTTAATCTGCCAATCCAATTGAATTCTGATGATGAGATGAATGAGGAGTTCTCGTCTAATGAAGAACAATAGAATATACCTCCCAAAACCAATCATGAAGGTCCAATGCCTTAAAAAAATCAATGTATTTAGCGGGATCTGAACAAAACTCAAGTAAATAGCCAGTTGGTTGATGATTCTCCTGAAGAGGTGTAACATCCCGAAATATCAAGAGTAGAGTTGAAGGGCTAAAAGAGTAAATTGAAAAAGGGAACTCGGCGAGTCCATGGGTGGACTCGGCGAGTAGGGTCGCGAATGGGTCGCGTGTAAAGTGGCCGACTCGGTGAGTTAGCGGATGGACTCGGCGAGCAGGCGCTGAGTGGAGAAAACCCTAATCCGGAGGTTGAGCCTAATATAAAGAACATAACATCCTTTCCCCCAACCTCTCTACTCTCTCTTAAGTCCAGAAACCCTAACCTTCGTGTGTGAGTGGATCAAGTTGCATTTGGAAGCTTGGAGAAGCAATTGTTGAGGAAATCTTGAAGGGTAGGAGGCTTGGAGCAAGGGGCTTTGCTTGGATTCGAGTTTCCTTGCTGTTGGGGCGTTATTTTGAGGTATTATCTCGTTCTTGGGCTGTTACTCATATAGATTCTTCATTTTTGGAATGGGTGAGAGGTTTGGCTTGTGTTATCTTGGAATTGAAGGATAGATCTGAGGTTGCTACCTCATATCTGGTAGGGAGAAGGTCTAGAGTGCATTAAAGTCCCTGTGTTTGAGTGTTTAGTGAAGCCATCATGTCCCAAACCCTAGCCCTAAAGTGTAAAAGGCCTAGATCTCTTTGGATTCACGTAAAGTTTGCCACTTTACATGATGGATGGGTTGTAGGAGGCTAGATCTACGTTTTGGATCAATTGCATGGCCTGGAATGCTTCTGTATGGATTCAGACCGGTGGTACTCGGCGAGTCACATGGGTAGACTCGACGAGTTGCTTGAAGATGAGCTGGAACTCGACGAGTTGGAAGAACAACTCGGCGAGCTGGATGAAGATGGTCTGGAACTCGGCGAGTTGTAAGAACAACTCGGCGGGTAGGTTGAATATAGCCTCAGACTCGGCGAGTCTGTTCTTGGACTCGGCGAGTCTTGTCGAAGAGTCCCAATCTTTTCTGGTTGAGCCGTGAATCGGTGAGTCAAGGGATGACTCGGTGAGTTGTGTGAGTGTGGACTCAGAGTTGTTGGACTCGGCGAGTCTCGGGGTGACTCGGCGAGTGGGGTCGCGGATTGAAGGAATGCTGAGCATGGGGACTCGCGAGTCATCGGGTTGACTCGGCAAGTAGAGTCAGTCAGGGGTTGACTTTGACCTTGTCCTTGACCAAGGGTTGACTAGTGGTTTCCAGGGGCATTTTAGTAATTGTTGGATATTGTTTTGAGTTCAGTGCCTGGGTGATTGTCCAGTGGTGGAGATCGTATCAGTGATCGGAGCAGCTTGGGTTATCTGTTCAGTCGGCAGTTTCGAGGTGAGTTATCCTCACTATATCAACAGGGTCTAAGGCACCAAGGCCGACCCTTATCGGATTGAGATCCCGGTATTTATTGTTATGTTATTGCTTGATATGGTTGCATCCTGGTAGCTAGGATGGTATATGTTAGAGACCTGGTTGAGATCAGTATCCTGAGAGATAGGGTGATGCTATGCTAGTGACCGGTTAGGTCGGTATCCTGGTTAGGATGATGATATGTTATGTGATCTGTTTGATCTGCTTCTTGACTGTGAATTGATATATGATTGTATGTTTATGTGCACATGGTTGTTTGGACTCGAGTTGGGTTGAGGCGGGTTCTGCTTTGTGCTGTAGGCCAAGATACCCAGGGCGGACCGGTTGTCCCGAAGGCCCAGCGAGCGGTCAGGATAGGCTGTAGGCCCAAGAGGGCGGACCAGACGTGCCGAGGCTCGGAGAGTGGACCAGGCCGACTGAAGGCCCGGTGCGGCGGACCAGTCATACTGTAGACTCAGAGAGTGGGCCAGGTGGATTGAAGGCCCGGTGTGGGCGGACCAATCACATTGTAGACTCGAGGTATATGAGTAGATTCGGAGGGTGGACCAGGTGGACTGTTGGCCGGTGCGGCGGACCAGTCCCACAGTAGACCCGAAGTGCATGGCTGTTCTGTGATCAGATATGTATGGCATGTTATGCGTGTTTGGTATATGTGGTTGGTATTTTGGGGATATCTCACTAAGCTTTCGGGCTTACAGTTGTGGTTTAATGTTTTTCAGGTTCTTCAGGAGATCGTGGCAAGGCGAAGGCGTGATCGTACCGCTCCTCGTGTTTGTATTATGATGAGATTCTAGGAATACTTAAAATAAATTGTATTGAAAACCTTTTTGTAATAACTTTAATGGAATCGGGTTGTTTTCGAAAATATTTAAATTGGTTGAAATTTTTGGTCATTACAAGTTGGTATCAGAGCCTTGGTTTGAGTGAATTGGAGGAACACTCGTGTGACTCCAGTCTCAAATTGAGGAGAGTTTTCAAAAGAGTATTTAAAATGGTTTTCAAAATGAGTAAAGGAGGACGCGGAGGTACGATCAGCCGGAGCCAGTAAGTAACCCCAAAATACCATACATGATATTTGTTTTTGAGCATTGTTAGAACAACATGCTAGTGCTAAGCTAGGGATCTTCAGGATTTCATGATAATGTTGCCTGATTTGTGATGCATGTAGCCTAAGGTTTCCTTGTGAGAGATTTCCAGTGTTCCTCTAGTTGTGAGGGTTGAGCGTTGTTATGCATGTTTTCACTAGGGTGTTGTGGTAGTACTTTATACAAATATGGGTAGGTGTGGAAGGTAGTATGGGCCCATACTACTGAAAGCACAGGACCCATATGCGTATCAGGGAAACCATGACCTCTAGGGTTGGGTTGAGAGAGATGGTTCCCGGGATAGTGGGAAGAGTCTGAGATTTTGTGTGGTGTTTTTCAGTATGGAGATTCCGAGGCATGCTGGGAGTGGATCCGGATCAGGATCGGGAGCAGGAGAGGGAGTTCCGGGCGGGTCAGTACCGCCCGAGGTTATTGGTCAGATGAGCACGTGCGAGTTGGATGTGAGGATTCGTGAGATCCTGCGTGATGAGATTGCTGAGTTGTTCCGGGCTGAGTTGCTAGAGCTGTTTGGGTCGATCAAGACCGCCATGGTTGAGTATTTTGATGAGCGCTATGCGGATCTCACAGAGACGGCTGCCGCGGCGGCTACAGCAGCTGTAGCAGCGGCAGGGGGAGGAGCTGGTCGGGGCTTTCAGTATCGGGACTTCGATAATACGAAGCCTCCCACCTTTGATGGAGTTCAGGACCCGATTGTTGCTATGAGGTGGTTATCGGACGTGGAGGGGTGTTTCTTCATGTGTTCATGCCCTGCTGATCAGAGGGTGAGGTGTGCTCTGAACCTGTTGAGGCTCGGGGCGAAGGATTGGTGGAGATTGACCACGGGGTCATATTCAGATGCGCAGAGGGCTGCGGTTTCATGGGATCAGTTCAGGGAGATGTTCAGCACTCGCTATGTTCCGCGAGTTGAGAGGGAGAGATTGGCTCAGGAGTTCCTTGAGCTGAAGCAGGATTCGGAGTCGGTGACTGAGATCACCAGGATGTTCATTGAGAGGGCGATGTTCTGCCTGAGTTCGCTTCGGAGTAGGCTCAAATGTCTCGATATCTGAGCATGCTCAAGAGGGATATCAGACAGTTTGTGTCTACGCAGAGGTGCGAGACCTTGTTAGAGTTGCAGGAGGCCGCCAGACGGCGCGAGTTAGAGATTGAGTTGCAGATGCGTGAGTTGAGGCAGGCTCCAATGCAGTTGCAGCCGGTGCCAAAACGGTCCAAGACCGTTGATTTTAGAGTGGGAGATCTGAGTAGCCACACTTGTGGGAAGTGTGGAAGGAGTCACACCGGAGTTTGTAGGTCCGGTGGTGCATGCCACAAGTGCGGAAGGGAGGGGCACTATGCGAGGGATTGTCGACAGTCAGCGCCGGTTCGGGATTTGAGGATTTGTTACCATTGTCATCAGGTTGGACATTTGAGGGTCAACTGTCCACATCTCGCTGCAGGACCGGTGCAGGCTCCAGTACCGGCCACTTTGAGGATCACGGGTGGAGGTCAGGGTGGAGCGGAGCCCCCAAGGGCTCAGGGTCGTGCTTTTCAGCTTGCAGCAGAGGAGGTCGGAGCAGTGCCGAATGCAGCTGCGGGTATGTTTCTTTCTTGATGTCTTGTTATCTTATGATTATTGTGGAGTATTGTTTATGTGCTAGTATCTTTGTGTGGTATTTTTTTTTGTTTTTGAGGGTTATGGTATGATTATGGGTTAGTGTTGGGAATTTCGTTGGTTATCATTCGTGGGGTTGTTAGAGGGAATTTGGCGTTGGTCTGAATGTCGGGTAGCATCTATTTTCTGAGGAGTGGGTAGCTACAGATTGAGTTTCTTTCGAGCGGGATGATCAGTATGGAAATGTGATTTTGTGAAGGTTGCTAGTGCTAGTGGGGAATCAGTCCGCATGTAAGTGTGGTGTTGTGCAGGGTTGTTTTGGGAGGTCGGTGCTAGCAACCGGTGGTTAATAGTCAGTGCCCTAAGTGGGGGAGAATTGGAAAATTCTCCGGATGATCGATGAGTATGTGAGATTGTTGAGCTGTCTGGGATTCAGCAGTGTTCTATCAGCCAAGAGCGTAGGCTGGCATGAGTAAGTGGCAGGCATGCGGGGCGGAATACAGACCAAGGGTACCTATTTGCGGAGGGTCTGGGATCAGGCCAGGATTGAGTTGTGTGATGGAGATAGCGTTCGGAACCCCTAGAGGGATAGAACGGTATGCATGGGAAGATTTACCGAAGAGATAGCTCGGAATGATGAATGCTAGTTGAGCGGTCCGGATAGACTGAAGGCCAGTAAGCGTACCAGTCAGGCCGAAGGCTCGGAGGATGGTCCAGCCAGACTGAAGGCACTGAGAGTGGTCCAGATTGGCTAAAGGTTCTGAGAGTGGTCCAGATTGGCTGAAGGCCTGGTGAGGCGGTCCAGTCATGCTGAAGTGTAACACCCAGATTTCCAAAAATAAAATTTTTATTTAATTAATCAATTTAATATTAAAAACACTTGTTTAAAATCTTATTCACATTCAAATTACAAAACGTAGTTTCGTTTCCGTTATAAAAGAAGACCAGGATCCTCCCAAACACAACTCTTTCTTCGGTGTGTACAATCGAACCGTTGCCATCCCGCGTTACTGTGAGAACCTGAAACAACGTAACATAAACAACGTAAGCACGAAGCTTAGTGAGTTCCCCAATATACCTTACGCACATACGCCATCCGGCCCGGACCGTTCGGTCCACATAACATTGCCTTCCGGCCCGGATCTTTCGATCCACATAATATCGCCTTCCGGCCCGGATCTTTCGATCCACATAATATCGCCTCCCGGCCCGGACCTCTCGGTCCACAAGATAATTGCCTTCCGGCCCATACACATATATAACACATAATACCAATACTCTAACACATAAAGCACATATATCACATATCATACCTGACCTTTCTGTCACATAATACCTTGCCTTCCGGCCCATATATAAGCATGTATAACACGCGTAGCAGCTAAATTTCCATTCATAGCATATAAACATAACACACAACATACTTGACCTTCCGGTCACACAATCAAACCCTTCCGGGTGAGGTATAGTGAGAAGACTCACCTCGCGGACACTAGAAGATAGCAACTCCTAAAATCCCTTGCACTTGATCCTCCGAGCTACAAGCTCCCTGCAACATCATATATCCCTTATTTAATACTTCTATCTTCCACGATAACTGACCCTAAGAATCACACCAGTCAACTCTGGTCAACAGTCCAATGTCAGCTCGACTGGACTCGGCGAGTTCCCTGGCGACTCGGCGAGTCTGGTCGTCCTTCAATCCTCTGAGATTCCCCTTCTACTCGTCGAGTATCCTCTTTGACTCGACGAGTCACTCATGGAAGAATCGCGGGGCCACCCCGACTCCACTCGCCGAGTCTGAAGAACAACTCGGCGAGTCCCAGTGAATCTTCAAGCTACTCGCCGAGTCTGATCATCCGACTCGGTGAGTCCACGCCATGCAGTCGATCCAACTGCTTCCTGAGATACGTTTTTCCCGAGATACACACTCATGGGACTTCTGGACCTCTAATCATCCTATTACTAGGGTATAAACTTTTGTATAACAACATAATAATCCATCCAATCACCAAATGGGTTTCATAAACCCTAAAATCGTGCACACATCAATATAGCAGAAATGATCCGGAATATTACCTGAATAACACCCCCTCTGTGTCTCCAAACCTCAGAACTCGATCCCTTGATATTCCTTTGGCCAAAACTCTTCTTCTTCTTGCTTAACAAATTCTTCAAAGTCAATAATGGCCTTCAAGTTTTGCTCCAAATGCCACAGTCGTCTAGGGTTCTCCACAATCGGCCAAAAGACGTGAAATGACGACATGCAACCCTTAAATACGACCCAATACGAAACGGCTAGGGTTTCTGCTGAACAGCGTCGACTCGCCGAGTCCATACCTGGACTCGTCGAGTCCAGTCGCGAACCCGCGACCAACTCTGCGACCCTACTCGGCGAGTCTGGCTCCAACTCGCCGAGTCTCCCCTTTAAAACACCCCAAAATGCAATTTAACAATACTTGAGATTTTGGGCTGTTACAATTCTCCCCCACTAGAATTAGACTTCGCCCTCGAAGTCTCACTCTGCAAATAGTTCTGGATGCTGCCCCCGCATCACACGTTTCGGCTTCCCTAAACACTTCCGATATCTTCCGAGGTCGCTACTGAACCAATACCAGAGGTACCTCCTTGTTCCTCAGAACCTTGATCTTCCAATCTCCGACGGCCACTGGCCTCTTGACGTAACACAGGCTCGCATCCACCTAATCGTTCTCTAGTAAAACCACTGCTGACTCATCCGCTATACACCTCTTCAACTGCGACACCTACCAGTGTCATGGATCCGTCCCAATTCCGTTGACAGCTCCAAACGATAGGCCACCCTTCTTACCTTCGCACCTTCACGAAAAGACCCAACATACCGGGGCCCCCATTTACCCCTCTTCCTAAGATCGAAGCACCCCGTCAGAAATACGAAGTCGCTGACCTGAATCACATGCTCGCAACGGCGTCTGCCTGCATAACCTTCCTGTTAATTCTAGACAATCACTAACTCTCTTTAACCTGCTGAGTCTGCCTTGTCAACTAAAGTACGAACTCTGAACTGCTCATCACTCTCTGTAATCGGAAATTACCCACGATGCACCCTGCTCCAAATCTCAACGATCACTCGACCCATAAGGGTTAGGAAACCCTGAACCACCGGATCCCCGATCCAAGCCCACTTTGTCCATCCCAGACCAACTGAGAGATCCATTCTCACTCCCAGAGTAACTCTCACAAATTCTCCTCTTGCCATCATATACGCATGCTGAACTAGCCCCAACACTCGTAGGTTGGAAGACCCGATACACTGATGATATCCTCGAACATCTCCCAAGATGAACCACTACATCCACCCTACACTCTGATCAGATTCACACTGAAAATTTAAAATTTTCTCTCTCCATGCATCCCTTCTGAGCCTCAACAGACATCCCAACCGGATGGGTTCCTACTCCACTGCCGCGAACACGATGCTCAGAACCATACTCGAAGTACTCTAACCATAACTCTGCTCTGCAGCTTTCACTTTCGTGAACTTGCACCCCCTTCGGAGTTACATACCCTCCTCTTTTCCTTTTCCACGGAACTCTCTTGAACATAATGCCACTCCAACCGGTGCCACGGTGCTCGCCCCAAGCGACACCTCCCTTTTCGCGTAACTGCTATTCACATACTCTGGTTCTCATTGCAGGGGCTCTCAATCCCATGCACTCTCTCCACTCATCAAAATCACTGCCTCCGCTAAACAAGATCAACAACCCAGGGCCAGACCTTGCAATGCAATCACACTGCAACATACGTGATCCGCAAATCTCAAACTAATCCAGCAATACCAACAGAGTCTCCAGTATGACTGGACCGACTCTCATAACACATACTAGCCACTCGAGGCTATATCTCTGTGGGTCCGTACACCCAACTCTGCAAACCCTCAGGTTCTAACTCTGGGAACCTTCCGGTTCCAGCTCTAGAAACATGCACAACATAATCCCGTGGGATTAATGCAGTACAACCAACACGTACCTCAAACGTACCAATACTCTGATCGCAAAAATTCCGATTACTTACTCAAGCTTGATCCCGACCTCCTCACAGGCCTCCACAATCAAATGCCCTAGGTTTGTACCTCGCCCCGCATACCCACACTCGCTCTCGTCGGCCTATACTTTGCGCTGACAAACACTGCTGCATCCCAACAGCTAAGCACCCTTACATACTCATCGATCTCCCGGAGAATTTTCTAATTCTCCCCCACTAAAGCACTGACTAACTGCCACCGATCGTCATTAACGACCTCTCAGAACAATC
Organism: Lactuca sativa; assembly: GCF_002870075.4. Taxonomy (NCBI): domain Eukaryota; kingdom Viridiplantae; phylum Streptophyta; class Magnoliopsida; order Asterales; family Asteraceae; genus Lactuca; species Lactuca sativa. Next base: position 206,630,875 of record NC_056629.2, on the reverse strand, counting down.
CTGCACAAAGAGAACATTTACCCACTGACTGCTTCCCACAAGCGTAAGCAACCCTCAGCAGAACACATCTCCTCCCTGATCAATCCGCTCAAAAGAATCCGATCTTTCAATTATCCACTCCACAACTGCAGATGCTACCCGTCATTCAACCCAGTGCCGCACCTCCACTATCAACCCTCACGAACGATGACCAACGGAATTCCCAAGCAATAACCCATAACCAAACCCACAACCTGCCAAAAGTTAAACATCGCATCGAAAACCGCACAAGGCTACCGGTACCAAAACGCCAAACTATAATCATACTAAACCATCAAGGAACAACGAATGCCAAGCGAAAACTTGAAGCACCAATCCATAACCCTGCCAAACCCGCGAAACCACGAATACCGCATCGAAATCCACACCAGGCACCAGCACAAACGATACGCCCCAATCAACGCAATCTACTCAAGACATCAAGAGAGCATCATACCCGCAGCTGCCTCCGGCACTGCTCCGTCTCCCTCTGTCGCAAGCCGATAAGCACGACCCTGAGCCCTTGGGCTCTGCTCCATCCTGTCCCCCTCCTGAACTCCTCAAGGTGGCCGATGCTAGAGCCTGCACCGATCCTGCAAAAGCTGTGGACATTTGACCCTCAAATGTCCAACCTGCCGACACTGATAACAAATCCTGGAATCCCGAATTGGCACTGACTGCCGACAACCCCGTGCACCATGCCCCTCCTTTCCGCACTCGCGGCATGCACCATTGGCCAACAAGCTCCGGTGCCATCTCTCTCACACTTCCCACAAGTGTGACCGCTCCGATCCCCCATTTCAACGTCTACGGTCCTGAACCGTTTCGGCGCCGACTGCGACTGCATCGGGGCCTGTCCCAGCTCACGCAACTGCAACTTAACCTCTAACTCACGCCACATGGCGGCCTTCTGCAACTCCAACAGGGTCTCGCACCTCCGCGCAGACACGAACTGTCTGATACCCCCTTGAGCTTACTCGAATATCGGGCATCTGAGCCTGCTCCGAAGCGAACTCAGGGCAAAACATCGCCCTCTCAACAAACATCCCGGTGCTCCCAGTCACCGACTCCAAATCCTGCCTCAGCTTAACGAACTTCCGAGCCAATTTCTCCTGTTCATCCCGCGGAACATAGCGAGTACTGAACATCCCTCTGAATTGATCCCATGAAACCGCAGCCCTCTGCGCATCAGAAAATGACCTCGTGGTCAATCTCCACTAATCCTTCGCCCCGAGCCTCAATAGGTTCAGAGCACACCCCACCCTCTGATCAGCAGGGCATAAACTCGTGGAGAAACACCCCTCCATGTCTGATAACCATCTCATAGCAACAATCGAGTCCTGAACTCCATCGAATGTGGGAGGCTTCGCATAATAGAAGCCCCGATACTGAAAACCCCGACTAACCCCTTTCTTGCCGTTGCTACAGCCGATGTAACCGCCGCTGCAGCCGTCTCTGCGAAGGCCGCATATCGCTCATCAAACTACTTCAATCATAGTGGTCCTGATCGACCCAAACAATTCTGGCGACTCAACCCGCAACAATGCAGCAACCTCATCACGCCGGATCTCGCGAATCCTCGCATCCCGCTCGCTCGTGCTCGTCCGATCGATAACCGGATAACAAGATAGCCACAAGCATCATCCACTACGAACCATGGTACTCATCCCATGACATCCCCCTTCAACATGCTTCGGTGTATGGTACCTGAACCATAACACCACTCCTCAATCTGCTCCAATGTATAGCACTCGAACCACAACATCTATCTCAATCTGTTCCGATGTATGGTGCCCTGACCATAACATCACTCTGTATCCGCTCCGATGTATGGTATTCGAACCATAACATCACTCCTCAATCTGTTCCTTAGGACCTTCAGAATGCCCCCTGTATCAAGTATGGGTCCTCTGCTTTCAGTAGTACGGGCCCATACTACCTGCCACATCTACCCATACTTTCCACACGGACCATTCCAGAGTTCCTAAGTAGCTGATAAACCTGCTCTTTCACCAATCTCATCGCGCGTGTTCGCTTTCCAGCGAAATCCTCTACTCTACCAGCGCACTCATCTGGCTAGGCTTACTCCCTAGTCCCTTCCGCCGTCCTCCCACTTCTTTGCTATCAGCTGCTGAAGAGTTCCCAATGATGCCAGCCCTCTACCTCCTGAGTATCGTCATACTCACTTGGTAGCTGACTCCCATCATCGATAACTCCACAAAGCACAAGGCAAGCAGCATTCGAGCATTGAAGCATACATAGGACTCCCCATCTGTGGTAGCTCCACCTTCTCGGCTCATCCTCGGAAGTACCTCTGTACCCCGTAGCTTTACCCCTTGTGCGTTCTAACTAGATACTCTCACTCATCACATACACACAAAAGCATAACGCACATATAACAGCAAACCCTAGACTAAGGCATCACAAATCAGGCCACTCTAGTCCTAAGATGTGAAATACCTAGCCTGTCTCTAGCATGCAATAATATCTCATAAAGTGCATAATAGACATTTCATAATACAGAAGTAAGAGTATTTTGGGAAATCACCTTTTGGCTCTGGCTGATTGTACACACTGCTCTTTCTTGCTTCCTCTTTGAACTCTTATTCACTTTTAGAAAACCATTTATTTGGAAAACTTTTTCTTACTTCCTCAGTTTGAGTCCAGATTTACCCGTAGGCGCGTCCGAATCCCTCAAACCAAGGCTCTGATACCAATTTGTAACACCCAGATTTCCAAAAATAAAATTTTTATTTAATTAATCAATTTAATATTAAAAACACTTGTTTAAAATCTTATTCACATTCAAATTACAAAACGTAGTTTCGTTTCCGTTATAAAAGAAGACCAGGATCCTCCCAAACACAACTCTTTCTTCGGTGTGTACAATCGAACCGTTGCCATCCCGCGTTACTGTGAGAACCTGAAACAACGTAACATAAACAACGTAAGCACGAAGCTTAGTGAGTTCCCCAATATACCTTACGCACATACGCCATCCGGCCCGGACCGTTCGGTCCACATAACATTGCCTTCCGGCCCGGATCTTTCGATCCACATAATATCGCCTTCCGGCCCGGATCTTTTGATCCACATAATATCGCCTCCCGGCCCGGACCTCTCGGTCCACAAGATAATTGCCTTCCGGCCCATACACATATATAACACATAATACCAATACTCTAACACATAAAGCACATATATCACATATCATACCTGACCTTTCTGTCACATAATACCTTGCCTTCCGGCCCATATATAAGCATGTATAACACGCGTAGCAGCTAACTTTCCATTCATAGCATATAAACATAACACACAACATACTTGACCTTCCGGTCACACAATCAAACCCTTCCGGGTGAGGTATAGTGAGAAGACTCACCTCGCGGACACTAGAAGATAGCAACTCCTAAAATCCCTTGCACTTGATCCTCCGAGCTACAAGCTCCCTGCAACATCATATATCCCTTATTTAATACTTCTATCTTCCACGATAACTGACCCTAAGAATCACACCAGTCAACTCTGGTCAACAGTCCAATGTCAGCTCGACTGGACTCGGCGAGTTCCCTGGCGACTCGGCGAGTCTGGTCGTCCTTCAATCCTCTGAGATTCCCCTTCTACTCGTCGAGTATCCTCTTTGACTCGACGAGTCACTCCTGGAAGAATCGCGGGGCCACCCCGACTCCACTCGCCGAGTCTGAAGAACAACTCGGCGAGTCCCAGTGAATCTTCAAGCTACTCGCCGAGTCTGATCATCCGACTCGGCGAGTCCACGCCATGCAGTCGATCCAACTGCTTCCTGAGATACGTTTTTCCCGAGATACACACTCATGGGACTTCTGGACCTCTAATCATCCTATTACTAGGGTATAAACTTTTGTATAACAACATAATAATCCATCCAATCACCAAATGGGTTTCATAAACCCTAAAATCGTGCACACATCAATATAGCAGAAATGATCCGGAATATTACCTGAATAACACCCCCTCTGTGTCTCCAAACCTCAGAACTCGATCCCTTGATATTCCTTTGGCCAAAACTCTTCTTCTTCTTGCTTAACAAATTCTTCAAAGTCAATAATGGCCTTCAAGTTTTGCTCCAAATGCCACAGTCGTCTAGGGTTCTCCACAATCGGCCAAAAGACGTGAAATGACGACATGCAACCCTTAAATACGACCCAATACGAAACGGCTAGGGTTTCTGCTGAACAGCGTCGACTCGCCGAGTCCATACCTGGACTCGTCGAGTCCAGTCGCGAACCCGCGACCAACTCTGCGACCCTACTCGGCGAGTCTGGCTCCAACTCGCCGAGTCTCCCCTTTAAAACACCCCAAAATGCAATTTAACAATACTTGAGATTTTGGGCTGTTACATGAAGACTCTGCAGGTATTGTTGGATCGGTTCGAGGATATGGTTTGTGTATGTTGCGGTGTGATGGCATTTGAAGGTCTGGCCCCGTGTAGTGATCCCGATTAGTTGAGATAGTGCATGGGCTTGAGAGTCCCTGCGATCAGAGTCAGAGCATGTGTGTGTTGGATGGATATCGGTTACGCTATGAAGGAGTGGTGCAGCGTTGGGCGAGCACCGTGGCACTTGTCGGAGTGACAAGGCGGCCAAGTGGATTCCTTGGAAAAGGAATGAGAGAGGAGTGTAAATCCAAGAGGGAGTGCAAGTTCATGGAAGTGAAAGCGGCAGAGCAGGGTTAGGTTTAGAGTGATCCGAGTATGGTCATTGAGTAGCGCGGTTGCGGCAGTGGAAGGGAATCACGTCCGGTTTGGGATGTCTGTTGAGGTCGCGGGAGGAATTCCGCGGGTGTAGAGCCAAGAGGCTCGGAAGGGATGCAGGGAGGGAGTCTCGGGCTCTCAGTGTGATTCTGATCAAGGAAGTGTGTATGTAGTAGTGGTTCATCCTGGGGGATGTTTGGAGATGTCATCAGTGTATCGAGTTTTCCCAACCTGAGGGTGCTAGAGCTGGTTTAGCATGTGCATTGCAAGAAGAGAACTAGTGGGAGTTGCTCTGTGACTAAAGAATGTGTCCTTCTGTCAGAACATAGTGGATATAGTTGGATTCAGATCCGGAATCCGGTGATTCATGGTTATTTCCAGCTCGTATGGGTCGAGTGATTGTGGTGATCTAGAGCAATATTGCATCATGGGTAGTACCCGATGGTTGAGTGTGGTTATCAGAGGGTAAAGCCGGTGGCCGGCTTGAGACGGTGGTCAGGACACCGCAAGGAAAGAGAAGGTGAGTTCGAGTTTCGAAGGTTATGCCTTGAGGAACCTGGTCCGGTTAAGGCCAGGTGGCGCGTTGTGGGAGTATTTTTGGAGATGAGTTGCCGTAGGCTTCGAGGACGAAGCCTAATTTAAGTGGGGGAGAATTGTAACATCCCGAAATATCAAGAGTAGAGTTGAAGGGCTAAAAGAGTAAATTGAAAAAGGGAACTCGGCGAGTCCATGGGTGGACTCGGCGAGTAGGGTCGCGAATGGGTCGCGTGTAAAGTGGCCGACTCGGTGAGTTAGCGGATGGACTCGGCGAGCAGGCGCTGAGTGGAGAAAACCCTAATCCGGAGGTTGAGCCTAATATAAAGAACATAACATCCTTTCCCCCAACCTCTCTACTCTCTCTTAAGTCCAGAAACCCTAACCTTCGTGTGTGAGTGGATCAAGTTGCATTTGGAAGCTTGGAGAAGCAATTGTTGAGGAAATCTTGAAGGGTAGGAGGCTTGGAGCAAGGGGCTTTGCTTGGATTCGAGTTTCCTTGCTGTTGGGGCGTTATTTTGAGGTATTATCTCGTTCTTGGGCTGTTACTCATATAGATTCTTCATTTTTGGAATGGGTGAGAGGTTTGGCTTGTGTTATCTTGGAATTGAAGGATAGATCTGAGGTTGCTACCTCATATCTGGTAGGGAGAAGGTCTAGAGTGCATTAAAGTCCCTGTGTTTGAGTGTTTAGTGAAGCCATCATGTCCCAAACCCTAGCCCTAAAGTGTAAAAGGCCTAGATCTCTTTGGATTCACGTAAAGTTTGCCACTTTACATGATGGATGGGTTGTAGGAGGCTAGATCTACGTTTTGGATCAATTGCATGGCCTGGAATGCTTCTGTATGGATTCAGACCGGTGGTACTCGGCGAGTCACATGGGTAGACTCGACGAGTTGCTTGAAGATGAGCTGGAACTCGACGAGTTGGAAGAACAACTCGGCGAGCTGGATGAAGATGGTCTGGAACTCGGCGAGTTGTAAGAACAACTCGGCGGGTAGGTTGAATATAGCCTCAGACTCGGCGAGTCTGTTCTTGGACTCGGCGAGTCTTGTCGAAGAGTCCCAATCTTTTCTGGTTGAGCCGTGAATCGGTGAGTCAAGGGATGACTCGGTGAGTTGTGTGAGTGTGGACTCAGAGTTGTTGGACTCGGCGAGTCTCGGGGTGACTCGGCGAGTGGGGTCGCGGATTGAAGGAATGCTGAGCATGGGGACTCGCGAGTCATCGGGTTGACTCGGCAAGTAGAGTCAGTCAGGGGTTGACTTTGACCTTGTCCTTGACCAAGGGTTGACTAGTGGTTTCCAGGGGCATTTTAGTAATTGTTGGATATTGTTTTGAGTTCAGTGCCTGGGTGATTGTCCAGTGGTGGAGATCGTATCAGTGATCGGAGCAGCTTGGGTTATCTGTTCAGTCGGCAGTTTCGAGGTGAGTTATCCTCACTATATCAACAGGGTCTAAGGCACCAAGGCCGACCCTTATCGGATTGAGATCCCGGTATTTATTGTTATGTTATTGCTTGATATGGTTGCATCCTGGTAGCTAGGATGGTATATGTTAGAGACCTGGTTGAGATCAGTATCCTGAGAGATAGGGTGTGTTGGGTTTTGAGCATTCTAACACTTCCTAATTGTACATGCAACCCTAAATACCTTGGATCTATGTTTTCTCTATTATACATGCAAATAAGAACTTCCAAGGTATTATCCTAATCTAGCATATAAAACAATGAATATAGTAGGACAGAATACATACCTTTTTGGTGTAGAAAGTCTTCATGAAGCTTGAGTGCTTAGTGCCCCAAGTGTGACACCTCAAATGGAATCACAATCATCAAAACACTTGGAATGACTTGAGAGAATTCTACACTTATCAAAATCGGCTAGCCCTTTCTTCACTATCTCTAGTGGCCGATTTTTCCTCAATAATAAGATGCTTATATAGTTACACAATTAGGGTAAACTCTTAATTGTCATGGCTTTCCATTTCCTTGGATCCATGGGTACAAATACACCATGGAGCATCCATGGACCATCCTATGGGTTTTAGCCCAACTTGATTATCCATGGAGCATTAGCCCACTATACAAGTATGGATGATTTACACAATCAACCCATATATTTAATTAGTCTTCTTTTGATCACTTAATTAATCCTAGATTAATTCTTGATCAATACTAATTAAATAATCTTATTATTCTTATTATTAATATACTAGAACTTATAATATATTAATAACCATAAGTGTCTTATTTCTCTCATTCAAGTGCATGATGGTATGCAACCCAAATGGACCATGCCGGGTCGGGTCAAGTCTTACCAATTATAGTTATGGACTTAGACATTAATCCAACAGTCTCCCACTTGGATAAGTCTAAAACTATTATTGCGTATGACTTCAGGAACCAACCGGCAATCGTAGCTCTCAAAAGCTTCTGTCGAACTCTGACCTTGTCGATGAACTCTGACCTTTGTCAATGACTTGTCCATTAGATAAGGGATCATATATTCCTCCATTCTAGATATCATATGGACTGAGACATGGATTATAATCATTCTCTCTGTCCATTTGTTGTTTCCCGATTTCCGATTTATGGCGACTGACTAATTGAACAAATCAAATCAGTCCTGGCCCGGCCGAGCACTTCCATTTGTCATCATCAAATCATCGAGGGGCCCACAGATATCGCTTTTATCCCGAAGGTAAAAGGAACGGATAAACTTCGACTCATATGGCTTGTTCTACTACTTGTTGAATCATACACAAAAGCACGTTTTATAGCACAGAGTTACCAAATGCGGTTTCGTGCAATCAATGTACTATCAACTCATAGTAACAACTCATATCTCTAGGTTTGAAGAATATAAGATATTATCGTCTCATGATCACTCGTGATAAAATCCATGAAGTGATTCCAATGAGCGCGGGTTGAATCCAATACTCAGAACTTATGAGCACTCATGATTGTTGTAGCCTTGTCCAACACCTTAGACCTCTACAACCCATCATGACAGTCTTAATTCATATCTACTTCCAAAATATGACCGACTGTGGATGGTTTGAATAACTTAGTCATTCCGGAAGAATAACCTAGTTTATTCGGGAAGTCAAAACATGCAAAGTGAAACACAATAATAATTGAATCCAATATGGTATCAACTCTTTGAACATAAGTAAAACACCTTTTATTTATCACCATATGATTACACATTATTCATTGTATACTGTTTCAGCTATCAACTTTAATCTTGAATTTAAAACAACAGTTGTCCCATGCTCCAAGCATGTACACTATGTTTTTCTAAACACTAGTCATGCCACACACTAAGTATGCATACTATGTTTGTCTATGATCTTTACTTTGTGAACTAGATCCATTGAACATAACTTCAATGATTCTCTTTTCACACCCCCAAATCCTTACTGCAAATGCAAGAATTCCAAATTCATGCCATAAGTTTCCTAATCTAAAACAGATTGAAAATTCTAACTTTGAAACATTTCCAGATTCCATTTTGACTATCACTTCTGAACAAGAGTTGCCTCCTTACAGACTATGTCAATATGGTCCTTCCAGAATTATCACTATACTTCCAATTGTCCTTGAGCAGCCAATCTTTGGTAAACCTTAGATTGTCCTCGACAGTTGTTTAATCCTTTTAGTCATATCCAGTTCTAAACCTTTTCCCTTCTTAATGCCCCAGGCATTTGGAAAATTTTAGAACGGATGAATATAGCACATGTAATCGATCCTATATCCGAAGCATATGGGACACGATTCATGATGTCTTACATAAAGACTAAACCAGTCTTTTGCTATAATATTTCCATTTCAATTTGCCAAGTTCTCATAATTCAAATTATGAAAAGGGATGCCGTAATCATAATCGAATTTTAGAACGCAAATAATGGACCCATATACAAAATTTCCTTATGTTGAGCCATTCCAACATGAAATTCATATATATCCTTGACTAAATGATTAAAACCTCACGATCTAAGCTTATAGATTTGAGATGAAGCATAATTTCCTCTCCCTTAATTATAGCAAAACAACTTTTTCCCAATTGAAACTTTTGTTTTCTATAATTAACATTGCTAACTTGCAATACTTATCATAATTATCATGCTCCCACTAACATGATGATTATTAGCATAACACTTATGCTCCCACTAGCTTTGGCATGTACTCAGAAATCAGCTAGACAGTCTGAAATTTAGATTCATACACCCTTTCCGTAGATAGCTCACCTGTGTGTCTAAGCAATTTCAAGAACCATGAAAAGGGATACCGTAATCATGGTCTCAATTGCTTAGGCATTTGCCATTTCTCACAAGTCCATGTTAGTGTGCCGGTTAACCACACGCGCTCCACTAACGACTTTTTGAAAATGCAAATAACACAATTGATATCTTCGTAAAATCTACTTAGTGAAAGCGTTTCCTCACCATCATTTTCATGAATCGGAGAGAAACCTTATGACACTTAGATTTATATGGTGTATGAGTTCCTACCCATATGAATTTGTCAAACCATAATCACAAGACAAAGATAATGACAAATCCAAAACCATATGGATTGAACTCAATCTTAACTTCTTGCCACTTGGCAGCTCAAGGGCCTGCCATTGCTTCCAAGTTGTTATGCAACAAACTGAGAACTCTAAGAACTCATATGCAAATCCAACTTTAACTGGAATGGGCACAGATATGTCAACACGATAGGTTATAAACCTCAAGTCGTGTGCTAGTGAAAAACTTGAGGTTTTATTCTTGATTATTTCTTGAGACTTTCAAGACCTTTAAGACTCCCACTGTCCTCTTGACATATAAGACTCCCTTGTCAAACATCCAAGAGATAGTGCGGATTCTAATCAAGAAAAACACTTTACCCAATTGGCCTAAGTTGGTCTTTGTTTTATCCAAAACATCACAACTTACCAATTTCAAATGTACAAGAGTAGAAAACTTTTACTCTTACATTTGACAAGTGTTTTAAACCTTCTTTAAGACATGTCACTCAAATGACAATCTTGGAGTATGACTCTAAGACTTGTATTGGAACGAAGTATGACTCATCTTCTTGATTTAACCACTTCAACAATTCAAGATCCCTCTTCTTAGTCATAAGAATGCACTAAGATTTCCTTAGAGAACTAATTGTGCTATGGTTTCTTAATCATTAAGATGATCACAAAAACTGATACTAAAGTACTCTCCCATCTTTTCAGATTTGAGAAACTTTTATCCTTCTTCCTAAATTGATTCTTCTTATTCGCTCTGCCTTACATTGGAACCTTTTCCAATGTCTCAGAGTTACACTTAAGCTCGTAAGTATAATCATATTTACTGAACTTAAGTAAATCATGACGAATAGTCTTATCAAACTTTTTGTGGTGGACTTGACCAGTGCACAAGAATGTGTACTCGATCCTTTAGTCCTTTACTTGATTCACACATCCATGTGAACAAGTAATTAGTCTTAATTTTCCAAAACTTGAAAGTTCTCATTCATCATGCTATACAACTTGCATGATTCCAAGTTCCGGTCCAATTGAACCTTGGATGATGAGAATCTTTCCTTATTTGGTAAATTTAGACATTACCACAAATGAAAGAATCAATTTCATATTTCCACTCTTGCTCTTAACGGAATTATATAAGCAACAATTTTTCCTTAAATGCCATTGTAAGGATATTTTAAAATAAATAAAATCAAAAAAAAATTTCTTTTATTTTAAAACTTTGCGGAAAAACTATCCTTACAATCCATATGAAAACTTGTTGTTATCTATTCCTAAGCAATATCTCATAACTCCTAAGAAGTAGCTCAAGAATCCGATTTTTTCAAACTATGCGATAGAAATCCATCTATGCGATCAGATTCAGCATATTCTTCCTTTAAGTTTCTTCACTTTCCTTTGATTCTTAAACCATCACCATGCGACCCGGTCACATCATGTATCAAGAATCTCAGAATAGAAACTTAACAGAGTTAGATAGTGGATTTTACCTGAAGTAGAGTCAAACTTATTGACTTTAACATCCTTAGGTAAATTTGGCAGCTTCGCAACCAATGCCCTTTCTTTGGCAATGCAAACATATGGACCCTTTGATAATGGTACACAGGACTATCACAGACTTAGCTTTTCTCTTTACCATTTGGTCAACCGAGTTGACTATAGCCGATCCCTTTCCATTGGGAAGAGAATGCTTTACTGGATATCCAATGTCATCATTGTCAATGACCATAAAGTTTTAGGAAGTTGATCTTAGCAAATAGATAAGATCATTAAGGGTCTTGTCATAGTCTGTTTCATAGGTGTCCCAAAGGAACTCACTATGTGACTTAGAAAGTGATTGAACCACCAACTTTCTCAAGACTTTGACACCCAACTCTCTCGGCTTGTCAATATGTGACTACATCTCCAAGATGTGATCACACCTAGACCTTGCCTTGCCAATAGGGCTTGAGTGACCTTAAACTTTTCAAGAACTTGTGGGTTAGGGAGAATAGTTGGAGGAGGAGAAAGAAGTATGATATCCATGGGACATCATCTTCATTAGGAAACCTTGTTTCAAGAGATTTGGGAAGATCATAGGTGTCTAAACCAGACATCTTTTGGGAGATATTCAAGATAGTTGATTTAAAGTCCTTAATATGACACCCAATATGAAATATTAAGGCTAGGACCCAACAAACTATTTTATAACTTAGAAGAGGTATGCCGTAATCCAAGCTATAAAATATTTGAAGGTAGGTGAATGACGATTCACCAATTTCCACCAAGATAAACGAAATGTATTATTAGGTTTTAATTGGTTTTGAAACTCCTAGATCTTTGAGATTCATTGAACTTTTCAAAGGCATGTTTCAATCTCGAGTGTGCCCTTCAGGTTTTGTGACTGGGATGCCGAGGATCACAAAACAAGGTGTGAAGTAACCATGCAAATCACTTGGTACCCTTAATAAATTACCCCTCAATCGATGTGCCGGTTAACCACACACGCTCCATCGATACTATGATAAATATTAAGTCACCCTTTACCTACCTTGTTAAGTCCAAGTTAGTGTGCCGGTTAACCACACACGCTCCACTAACGACTTAGACAAAGTGTAAAGTGTAATTTCATGGATTAGCACCTTATTCACATTTTTCTAAGTAACTAAGATTGGGTATTATTAAAAGTTTAGTTACTTAGTATTTTTCATTAATACTTTTAATGAAGGGAGAATTATAGTCCTGTCAAACCCGTTCGGCTAACGACCCTCCACCGGTCAAGCAAGCGGTGGGTGAGAGTGGACACCCATTAAGTTGCCATTTTATAGGCAACAACCTTATACCCACCTTATAGACCGGCTTCGTGAATGAGGCGTACTAGCGGTAAGACTGACTTTACTCTTATACATATATATATTATTAACTTATAATATTATAAAGTATAAGGGTTGAATTTTAACTTTTAAAATTCTAAGGGCTAACTTGGAATTAAAGTATTCATAAGTGAAAACTTTACAAATTCCAAAACTTGAGGGCAAGTTTTGAAACTATTCAAAACTAATTAATTCCATAACTTATGTGTTTAAAGTAGTTTTAATCCAAAAACTCTTCAAGTTCCATAACTTGAGGACAAGTTATGGAAGACTTTAAACTAATAAAAGAATTAACTTTTCTTTATTTTATAACTTATGGAATTAATTAAGGTTACACCTTTTTTTTATTTTTATTTTATTTTATTAAATGAAGAGACTCTTGGTCCTCCATAACTTGAGGACAAGTTATGGAGTCATAAAACCATTTAATTAGAATTAGACTCTTCATTTTTTGTAACCTTTGCCAATTTTTATGAGTTTTATGATTCTTAAATGTGACTTTTCATATAACTTGATGACAAGTTACAAAAACACATTTTAGAATCAATTCTTAGATTAATTTGGATTAAAACCAACTATCACATAATTTTATTCATTAATCTAAATTCACTCATAAAACAAGGTAACACAAAAAAACTTTTGGTGATCCATAACTTATTCTTAAGTTATGGAATCCTTTAAAACATTAACACCAAATTTTGTAACTCCAACAAAACTTTGAATCAATTTTTTTTTAAAACCTTTTCATATCCATAACTTATGGAGGTTTCAAAAAATAAAACTCTTTAGATCAAACTTTTAAAACTAATAAAATAATCATATTATTTTATCTTTTATTAAATTTGACCTAGTTCAACTCATAAAGCAAATTATTCAAATTTTACAAATAATTAGTTTTTCACAAGAACAAGTAATTATCTTAAAATTTGACAAACTTCATGTTTTTTTTTCCTTTTTTTTTTTCAACTTTGAAAATAAAATATTTGCATCAATATAACAGAAAACAACCCGTGGCTCTGATACCACTGTTGGGTTTTGAGCATTCTAACACTTCCTAAGTGTACATGCAACCCTAAATACCTTGGATCTATGTTTTCTCTATTATACATGCAAATAAGAACTTCCAAGGTATTATCCTAATCTAGCATATAAAACAATGAATATAGTAGGACAGAATACATACCTTTTTGGTGTAGAAAGTCTTCATGAAGCTTGAGTGCTTAGTGCCCCAAGTGTGACACCTCAAATGGAATCACAATCATCAAAACACTTGGAATGACTTGAGAGAATTCTACACTTATCAAAATCGGCTAGCCCTTTCTTCACTATCTCTAGTGGCCGATTTTTCCTCAATAATAAGATGCTTATATAGTTACACAATTAGGGTAAACTCTTAATTGTCATGGCTTTCCATTTCCTTGGATCCATGGGTACAAATACACCATGGAGCATCCATGGACCATCCTATGGGTTTTAGCCCAACTTGATTATCCATGGAGCATTAGCCCACTATACAAGTATGGATGATTTACACAATCAACCCATATATTTAATTAGTCTTCTTTTGATCACTTAATTAATCCTAGATTAATTCTTGATCAATACTAATTAAATAATCTTATTATTCTTATTATTAATATACTAGAACTTATAATATATTAATAACCATAAGTGTCTTATTTCTCTCATTCAAGTGCATGATGGTATGCAACCCAAATGGACCATGCCGGGTCGGGTCAAGTCTTACCAATTATAGTTATGGACTTAGACATTAATCCAACAGGGTGATGCTATGCTAGTGACCGGTTAGGTCGGTATCCTGGTTAGGATGATGATATGTTATGTGATCTGTTTGATCTGCTTCTTGACTGTGAATTGCTATATGATTGTATGTTTATGTGCACATGGTTGTTTGGACCGGTGTTGGGTTGAGGCGGGTCCTGCTTTGTGCTGTAGGCCAAGATACCTAGGGCGGACCGATTGTCCCGAAGGCCCAACGAGCGGTCCGGATAGGCTGTAGGCCCAAGAGGGCGGACCAGACGTGCCGAGGCTCGGAGAGTGGACCAGGCCGACTGAAGGGCCGGTGCGGCGGACCAGTCATACTGTAGACTCAGAGAGTGGGCCAGGTGGATTGAAGGTCCGGTGCGGGTGGACCAATCACACTGTAGACTCGAGGTATATGAGTAGATTCGAAGGGTGGACCAGGTGGACTGTTGGCCGGTGCGGCGGACCAGTCCCACAGTAGACCCGAAGTGCATGGCTGTTCTGTGATCGGATATGTATGGCATGTGATGCGTGTTTGGTATATGTGGTTGGTATTTTGGGGATATCTCACTAAGCTTTCGGGCTTACAGTTGTGGTTTAATGTTTTTTAGGTTATTCAGGAGACCGTGGCAAGGCGAAGACGTGATCGTACCGCTCCTCATGTTTGTATTGTGATAAGATTCTGGGAATACTTAAAATAAATTGTATTGAAAACCTTTTTGTAATAACTTTAATGGAATCGGGTTGTTTTCGAAAATATTTAAATTGGTTGAAATTTTTGGTCGTTACAAGAGGAAGGAGATGCGGTGAAAAAAACTCAAAAGTGGGGGGATATAGTGGAAGAAAGTGAACAAGATTATGTGACTAAAGAAAGGGGTAGTTCGGTAAAAGTTCAGAATCAATATCAAAACCCCCAGGTTTTTGATGTGTTTTTTGTTGAATTAGGTGTCTAAGCCCCTTAACTATAATTGATATATACTTAGATTTATAGTAGCACAATCATTTTGAATTGCCCTCAAGACTAGCAACTTGATAGGATGATTTTGGAAAAAAAGGTTGATTTATTATTTGATTAATAAATTGAAATAAATGATTTGTTAATATATTATGAGAATAATATATTAATTAGAAATAGTAATATTTAATCAGAAATTAATTGGAATTAATTAAAAGTGCAGGGGATGAAGTGCAATTATTCAATAGTTGAGCAAGAGGCAGTCTAGAACCCTCCATGAGGTATGGACGGTTTCTTCAGCATAAGGGAATCTAGAATAATCTCCGGTGGATAAACAGAAAAATGGATAATTACCTGGTTTAAGATAATCTTGGATTAGGGCTTATCTAGGGTTTCCTAACTGTACTATATAAACAACCTAAACCCTAAGATTTTCGGCCACTCTTTTCTTTTGAAGTGATAACTGAATTTTCTAGCCTCTTTCCTCCTTCTCAATCATCTTCCTTTGCTAGTGTTGGGAGTGAACCACTAGATGCGTGACATTTGTGACACTTGCTCTCAAGGATTCATCAATGCAAGGATTTGCATTGTTATTACTATATAACTATCAATGTATGATTCTTATAACCATATTTGTATTTTTCGATAATATACTAGTGTTCTAGGGTTTCTATTTTGTTGTTAAAGTTGTATGTTCAATTAGAGAAAACATAGATCAATTATTAGGGTTGCATGCACACATAAGATTTATGTGTTTTGCATAATACCCATCAGTGGTATCAAAGCGCAGGTTTAGTTTTCTATTGAATTGATACAGTGGTTGAACTTGAACAAGGAGGAGAAAACACAATCGTCATTCTGTTCCGCCATCACGATGTGGTGACCTTTGTTTTTACTCTACAACGACATGGTAATTGTTTACCATGACGTGGTGGGCTGTCAGATCCATAAAATTCGGTTGATTGATTATCTCATGAATTGATTAAGATAATTACCTTTAATAATGTTTTAATTGTAAAAAACTAAATATTTTTTCAAAAGTAATTTGATATCCTCATATTGAATTCATGATTGGCTTAAATTTTAAATTTTAAATTAATTTATTAATTTCGAAATTTAAAATATAACCTAGTATTTTTGAAGACTTTTGGTTTTGCGGCCCCATGATATTAGTTTTGGTTAGTAGTATTTACATGACTTTGTTCTTGCTTGAGAAAAAGGGATGAACTTGGATAGATGTTCCAAAGTATTACGTCTTATTTAGAAAAAAATGAATCTTTCACAATTAGGATAGATTACCTGCAATAAATCTTGAAAATGGATTAAAATTCCTTTTTATCTAATATTTTTTGAAAATGAGGTATTGTTGTATTTCTTAGATTTTGGACATCCATAGATCCCTATTGTTCTTTTTTTTTTTTTTTTTTATCTCACAACACTGTTTGGTGGAAATGGTCATGGACCAAAGAGTTTGTAGGTGGTCCAGACCAAAACTGGAACAAACACCCCTTTTTACCAAATCGGATGAGATAAAGTAGAAGAAAAACCTTGCACAAACACACAAATGGAGTGAATAAACAACACATAAGTTAAGAGAGGTTAGAATATACGCCAATTCTATAGTTTTTTTCCCACCCATAAAAATATGATTATGGTTTTATAAATTATGTTAATTTTTATATATTTTTTGGATGAATGTGTTGTATTTTATGTATTAGAGAAGCACATGTTAATTTTAAATAAGATTCATAGTTTTAGTTCTTTTATGATGTGTCAGACGTAATTTGAATTTTACCAATAATAGCCATCTACTTTATCAAAAAAGTTGAGAATAATAACTTTCTTCATGTTTTACTAATAATAACAACTTACTGTTAATATTTGTTGCAATTTTCTTTATTTTTTACTCATAACATATATTGACAACTTACTTTATCAAAATTCCTGCATAAAAGCAGTGCTTCAGGCTTCAGGTCATTCATTGTTATGATGGTGAAGATATTGAAAGTATCTTCTATATGCTAAGTGTAATTTTAGAGTACATTGTTGTAAGTGTGGATTTTGATAAAATACATTGCTATTACTTGCCATGAATAAAATGTCTAAAATACATTTTATGTGATAAACAAAAATGGAGGCTTTGTTGTATAAGAAACCATAGCATATTTTCCTATTCTAATAAAAGAATAGATTTATTCTTCTTTTGCCATGTGTCATCCTATTAGGTCTCTAATTAATATCATGCCACTTGTCAACTTATTAATTATCCATTTCAAATTTCAAATTTCAAAATTTTCATTCTAATTACTGTTGGTGATTTTAGTGTCACCATGTTATTTTAAGTAACTGGAACTAACATGTGAGCTAAAGGGCTTCATAATTCGTACTATAATATATTTAAAGAGTTGTGCGGAGTGCACGTATGTATAAGATGGATTTAGAAGCCGGTACGACGACTAGTCGGGGGTCCGGAAGCAGCGCCCCTTTGGCGGAGTCTTTTTTAGTATTTATTTTTTATCAACAAAAAGATTAAAAATACAGAAATTCATAAAAAACCATTATTAACCAAGGAACCATTATTATCCAAAGAACCAAATAACAAATCTTTTTTATTATTTATTTTTTATCAACAAAAAGACCAAAAATACAGAAATTCATAATTTTTTATCATTTTTTCAATGATATCAAATTCGTTAAATTATATATATATATATATATATATATATATATATATATATATATATATATATATATATATATATATATATATATATATATATATATATATATTTGTTTGGGTTATGACATCAAAATCCTAGCAGTTCTAATATCAACTAACCCCACCCTCAAGAAAGTGATGGTGCAACAACTTAAACTAAAACCCGAACATATTTCAATATGTCTAGTCATTTGATCCAGACCCATGACGAACCCGGTAAATATTCAAGTTGATGGCTGGATACCAAGATTAGGTGGCGCAACATCATCTCGTTTACCCGCCACATTTTAAAACCCTATATTTTCTGAATTAATTTCCTCATTGATTCGTATTCTTAGGTTATTGTAAAATTTCTTACTTATAAACAAATTCAACTAAGCCGTATTAAAGTTTATTATGGCAGCTAGCTGTTCACTAATTATTTTACATTTTAAATCTGAAAAAAAAATACTAAAGGCATTCATAGTCATGGTCTTTGTATTTGTTGGTTTGGTATGTCACAATACAAATATGAGTGAGACTAACATAAAGTTATGCTTGAAAAATCAAAATTAATTTGAAAGAATGAATGTCTTAAGCCATACCCTAATTCAATTATAATCCAAGAATTAGATTCCGTGGTTTGCATTTGAAGTAGCTTTAATTTGCTTAATAAACACAACATAGCAGCAACGAAGTTAGGCCAACCGTTGCTCTTACTTGTTATTTTCTTTCATATCATTGCCTTTGATTCAAAGCAAAGCAGTTGTGTTTCTTGGCCACCATCTCCAACCTTCTTCTCTTTCCCACCCCTATATTTCTTTCTTTTATTTCCATTCCAGTGTCATCATGTCATCTACCCTAGTTGTAGCTTGATTCATCCCTCTTTTGGTCAAAACAATGACTTTTTAGAAAAAATTTCCCGCCTATATACATATATTATCGTTTTCTTGAATATCTAATCTATTTCTTGAGGTTTCAATCATATATACCATATCGGTTTCTTGACGTTCTAGTCCACCCATATCAATTTCCTAAAGTTCTAATTAAGCGTACGCCATTTCGACTTCTTGAAATTTTGTTCTTTTCCATATTGGTTTCTTGAAGATATTGTCCCAACCATATCAGTTTCTTGATGTTTGGTTCATGTCCACATGATCCAATTCTTGAAGTTCTAATCATGCCCATCTCGATTTCTTGAGGTTTAATACCTATCCAAATTGGTTTCTTGAAGCCGGAACTTTTTTGAAGTTCTAATCATACGTATATCTTGTTCTTGGACTCTTGGTCCAACCCCATTATGTTAGCTTCTTTAATTTGGATTGAAAAAGTTCAAATCATGCATGCTCACAGTTGCTTGAAGTGTTGATCATATGTACATTGGGTTACAAGCTAATTGTTTATTCTCATGGATATAATCAAGAAAACTTGTTCTATAAGTTTCTTGAAATCAAAGCTTCATGGGTTTAGCTTAGTTTGAAGGTATATATTAATATAAAAGCTTAAAGTTATCTTTTCTCGCAATGAATACGCGGTACTTGTTTACACCGGAATCATTATGCAACTCTGCGGTGGCAGTTACATTTTCATTGATTCCATCAACGGGAGCCGGAGAAGAAAGGATGACAGAAAATATGGGCCCACGAAGCAGGACCTCGACTCGGGCTCCTTCTGCCATACCTTCTTCTTTCTTGGTAAGAATGGCAATTAGGATATCAAGGGCAAGGTGGTATAGTTTTGCAAGAAGGGTGTTTCATTACCAAAACGGGTCAAGATCAGATGATATTGGGTCGAACCCGTTTAATACGGCTTCTTGGATGTATATGGAATTGATGGGTTTGGTTTTCCAAATTGTGGTTATAGCGTATACTCTTTCGGTTTCCAAAGAAGAGAAGCCGGTTTGGCCCATGAGAACATGGGTTACCGGGTATGGAATCGGCTGTGTGCTTAATTTGGGTCTATTATTTTGGCGATATTGGCTTTTTTGCTTGAACCAAATTGGAGCAGAACTTCCTAGTAACATTGAAGAATCTAGGTAATAAAAAGCTTATACGTTCATACAAAAATGCAATACTTTCGATTGGGTTATTTAAGAAACACAACGTTTTTTTATTTACAAAATACACAATTTACTATATGCGAATAATAGACAAACTTTTATATTAATTTTGCCTATAAAATCCCTCCTTTTAGTGAAATGGTTAAGCCCATATTTGTTGTTGTTGTTGATTTTTTTTTTTTTTTTTTTTTTTTTTTTTTTTTTTTTTTTTTTTTTAAAACATAATTGAGAGTAGTTTTGGAAATAAAAGTGGATAAATTGTTAAAACTCGAAAGAGCTTAAACTTGTTAAAAGGGCCAAATGGATAAAAAAAGTTTTTTCTTGAAAAATAAAATAAAATTTAGGTTTAATCTTCAATATACTTTTAGATATCTATTTTTTTTTTAACTTTATAAATATAAAATTCGTATATATAGGTATACTTTTGCTGAAAAAAAAAAAATTAAAAAAATGATTTTTTTATTTTTTTATTTTTCTTAAAAAAAATTTCAAAATTTGTTTCATTGAATATATATATATATATATATATATATATATATATATATATATATATATATATATATATATATATATATATATATATATATATATATATATATATGCGATTTTAAGATTTATAAAGTCCAAAAAAAAATCAGATATCTCAAAGTGTTTTTTTCCTATCTATTTCTATTGAGTTTTTAGGTTTTAGGGTTTTCAAAGGTTTATATATTATCTATTGATCTTTCACACACACACACACACACACACACACACACACATATATATATATATATATATATACTAGGCGAATGCCTGCGCGTTGCGCAGAAACATCTATATAGCTGAAATCTTTACAAATATATGTTTTTTTTAAATATAAGAATAATGTTGTTGTTAAATTTGATATAATAATTTTTATACTAAGTTGATATAATATATTGATTATTTTGAATTATATGATAATATATACATCTATTTAAACTGTATAATCTCAATCTTTTGAATGACCTCTACTCGCGGGTTACTCATGAATAAAATTAAATATAATATATGGTTTAGTGTTATATATAGTTGTTGTTATTGTTAATTAATTTTTTAATATTTATTTGCTTAACATTTTAATTTCTATGATTGTAATTATTTAAAACATCAAACAATTTTTTTTTTATTTTATTTTATAGGTAACAATATAATCATGTATATAGAATTATTTTTAACTATTGTTATTGTAAGTTATTTTAAGCTACTTATTTGAAAACTTTTAACGATTATAAAAATATATTTAGGAAATATTTAGTTAAATTGATATTTTAATTTAGTTTTTACATTTAGCACTAAAATTTATCACTTTTAACTATTCACAAAATATTCTTTGGGTATTTTAAGTGGAACTGAAATTTATATTGAAGTTGACCATGTAATGTTATATTTAAATTAACAATTTAAGTATTTTGTCCAAACTGTTCAAAAGTTGTAGTTTTAAACTGATAATGGTTTACATACAACAATATATTAAATCTAATAAATTAAGTATAATACGTTAAAAGTTAAAAATATAACTTTATAAGTAGAAGTAAACATATTATTTTAATATTAAAATTTAATTTATTTATGATTACACTTTAGGTTTGATACTTATTTAACATTATTAACCAACTTATAATCATTATTAGAAAGACACTACAATTTATTATTTTTAACTATTTACAAAATATTTTTTGGTTGTTTAAGTTGAACTAAAATTTATATTTAAGTTGATCCTATAAGGTTAGATTTAAATTAACAATTTAAATATTTTATACAAATTATTCAAAAGTTGTAGCTTTAAAATGATAATGGTTTACATACAACAACATATTAGACCTAATAAATTAAGTATAATATGTTATAAGTTAAAAACATAACTTTATAAGTAGAAGAAAATATATTCTTTTAATATTGAAATTTAGTTTATATATGATTACACTTTAGGTTATATATATATATATATATATATATATATATATATATATATATATATATATATTTAACCTTATTAACCGACTTATAATCATTATTAGAAAGAAATTGAAAAGTCATGAAAGTTCCAAATGAATGTGGTGAAAGAAAAAATGAATGGGAGTTTCAAATGAATGTGGTGAAAGGAAAAATGTTTCCTTTATAAATATATAATGATATATATATATATATATATATATATATATATATATATATATATATATATATATATATATATATATATATATATATATATATATATAATGATATTAGTCCTTATTAAAACATTTAATATATGAGTTTTTTCAATAATATGTTTGTAATCGTGAGGGTTTTTCAATATCTTCTCTATAATAATAGGGTTTTCTTTTTTAATAAAACATTAATAATAGTTTGTACTTTTCTTGGGTTTTTATATAAAAGAATTTTTTTTTCCGTATTTATTGAAAATATATGAAGATCCAAAGTTAATATAGTAGTTTGTCATTGGCATATAATAAATGGTGTTTTCCTATCATTTGGTTTTTACAATACTCAATCTTAGGTCATAATTCTTTCTGTTTTCAACAAGAAATTAATTCTAGCACTTAACTATTAATAAAAAGTTTAAATAATGTATTATATATATATATATATATATATATATATATATATATATATATATATATATATATATATATATATATATATATATATATATATATATATATATATATATATATATATCAAATGTAAATTTTAAGAATTATACATGTTGCTTAGTTACACAAATAGAACTATATATAAGGGGTGACAATTGATGACACGACACGACAAAAATACACGACACAAAACGAAATTGAGACGAAACTAAAATTCGAATTCGTGTTCGTGTCGTGGTTGTGTCAGGTGTAAAAAACACGACGTCGTGTCGTGTTGTGTTTGTGTTCAAAATTCGACACAGAATTGACACGATTTAACATTTTTTGTTATGTTTTTCGTGTTTGTCGTGTTTTTCGTGTTATGTATGAATAAATATTAATTAAATACATTAATTTTTATTTCATGTTATCTTTGTCGTGTCGTGTCGTGTTTGTCGTTTTTTAATCGGTTCGTTTTCGTGTTAGTTCAAAAAAACCCGAGGTCGTGTCGTGTTGTGTTCGTGTTACATAAAACTTTGTCGTGTCGTGTCGTGTTAGACAAAAACATGACACGATGACCCGATTTGCCACCCCTAACTACGTACATAGATGTATATTATAAAAAATAAACAAAATATCTAATAAGCATGTACAACCATACAAATAAATTATGGAAATGAAGTTAATTTTGTTTATTATAATAATATACAGGAACTTGCAAATGATGAACAAATCTCGAACATTTATGGAACTATTCTTTGCAATATGGTTTGTGATGGGGAACGTTTGGGTCTTCGATGCTCGATTTGGGACCTTTAGGAAAGCTCCTAAACTGGATGTGCTTTGTATCTCACTACTAGCTTGGAACGCCATTACCTATTCATTCCCTTTTATATTATTCTTGTTTCTATGTTGTTTTGTGCCAATTATTAGCAATCTACTTGGATACAACATGAATGCTGGATCAATCAATCGTGGTGCATCTGAAGAACAAATATTGAAGTTGCCTAGTTGGAAATACAAACATATTATAGAACCCGATTTGGAACAAGGGAAATCAATTGTGGATAGTTCAACCACTGTAAGTTTAATTATTACATGACATCGACATTTGACCGTACACTTTAATATATGTAACACTAACAAAATATTTATATATTTACAGGAATGTTGTATATGTTTAGCAAAATACAAGGAAAATGAAGAAATGAGACAATTGGGATGCTCACATAAATTTCATATGAAATGTGTGGATCAATGGCTCAAAATAGTATCATGTTGTCCCCTTTGCAAAAAAGAATTAGACAGATGACATGGCTATGGACACCAACATGTCATGACATTTAAGAACAACATATACACGAGCACATGTACACTTATCTTGTTTTTTGCTTTGATTTTTAAAAAGAAAAAACTTTATATTCGTAAAAATACGTATAAGCTTGGTTACTAGAGTGAGGAAAGTGGATATAGATTGTGTTCACCAGTAATCATTACGTTTGTTACTATTAGGTTTAGTTTTAATTGTACTTGTTATTTTATGTACGTTTTTGTGTAAACAGATGGATTCTTGAATCATTTTAATGTACAACCTTTATATAAAATACTTAAATATATTCATTTATGTCTTTATATTTTTGTTATTATGCCTATAAAAGTATTTAAATCCTTAAAACAATTTTATTTTTGTATTGTACCTAAACACACACACCAAAGTATGAAACTCAAACAAAATGAAGTAATAAAAAACAATGTGAGTGAAGATGTCCACCAGTACCATGGTTTTTTAGCTTAACTCATTAAGTCATTCTGTCTAGATTTAGTCAATAAGAAACAACCAAGACTAAGTGCTTAACAACTATAATCTGTATGCTCTATATGATTGTATCATTATAACTTAATGCAGAACAATGAACAACCGACAAGAAAAAGAAGCTTTTCCCATCAAATATTCACCTATTACAAATACACCCTCAGTTATTCATTTTTTCAAATATCTTTTAGTATCACATATATATATATATATATATATATATATATATACACACACACACACACATAGAAAACACTACCTACCTTGTTAGCAAGTATATAAAGTCCAACATATGCATTATAGGTGTTGAGAAAACCCTGGTCGCCTAGAAAAAACAAGAACACATCATTATAGAAAAGGGAAAGGGAATTTATGTATGATAATCTTTTATTCTGTAAACACATAAAAGAATAACGCACCTCCAATATAAGAATACAATGTTGTCACTTTGCTAACCATGTATTTTAAAAAGCTCTTCTGGAGGTTCCATTACCATTACACTAGAGTTGAGCCTCTTGGAATGCTTTAAATTGGCACAAAATTTTCCACATTTGAATAAATCATCCATGTTTCCAGCATCATGGTACATCAACAACATTCAATAAACAATATGCATATTATAAATCACACACTCATAAAACCTAAAGGATTTGATATTCATATAAATTGAAGATACTTAAAAGTCGTTTTGCAAAGTGGGGCTTTGGATAATCTAATGTTGACATTGCATTCAGAGAAACATCAAAAGTACAATATGAAGTTTTTACCTTAAAAAGGTGTAACAACGAATTAACATTGTGGATATGTTGACCTTATTAAGCTTGTAACAGCCCGGAATCTCAGGTATTGTTAAATTATGTTTTTGGGGTGAGCTAAGAGGGGACTCGGCGAGTTGGAGCCTAGACTCGCCGAGTAGGATCGCAGACTTGGTCGCGGGTTCGCGACTGGACTCGACGAGTCCGATATGGACTCGACGAGTCTACGCTGTTTAGCGAAAACCCTAACCATTCAGGTTTTGGGTCGTATATAATGCACTTATAGGCCGTCATTGTCCGTCTTTAGTCGACTGAGAAGAACCCTAAACGGCTGTGGGCATCTAGAGCAAGATTGAAGGATATTAGGGCTTTGAAGAAATTGTTGTGCAAGGAGGAGAAGAGCTTTGGCTAAAGGAACAACAAGGGATTTGAGTTCTGCGGTTTGGGGACACAGAGAGTGCATATTTCAGGTAATATTTCGGATTCCTTTCTGTTATGTTGATGTGTGCATGGATTTAGGGTTTATGGAACCCATTTGGTGATTAGATGAATTAGTACCTTGTTACCTAACGACTATAATCCTATATTAGGACCTTTAGAGGTCCAGAAGGTCCCATGCTTGTGTATTTCGGGACGAAACTTATCTCAGGAAGCAGTTTGATCGACTGCATGGCGTGGACTCGCCGAGTCCGATGAACAGACTCGACGAGTAGCTTGGAGATTTACTGGAACTCGTCGAGCTGTTCTTCAGACTCAACGAATGGAGTCGGGGTGGCCCCGCGATTCTTCCAGGAGTAACTCATCGGGTCAAGGAGGATACTCGACGAGTAGATAGGGACTCTCAGAGAGTTGGAGAACGTCTAGACTCGCCGAGTCGCCATGGCACTCACCGAGTCCGGTCGAGTTGACCGTTGACCGTTGACCAGAGTTGACCTAAGTCTGACTACTTAGGGATAGTCACACTTAGAAGATATAAGTGTTAATGAGAGATATGTGATGTTATAGGGAGGTTGTAGCTCGTCGGATTGTGCACGAGTGATTTCAGGATTTGCTAGCTTTCAGCATTTACGAGGTGAGTCTTCTCACTACACTGTACCCGGAAGGGTTTGACTTTGTGACCGGAAGGTCAGTTATGATATGTGATATGTATGCTATATGTGGTAAGTTATTTGTTATATGTGTGCTATGTATGTTATGTGGGCCGGAAGGCAATATGTTATGGGCCGGAAGGCGATTATGTTATGGGCCGGAAGGCGTTGTGTATGACCGGAAGGTCAGGGCCTGGAAAGGCGTATGTGCGTAAGTGTATATTGGGGGACTCACTAAGCATTTATGCTTACAGTGGTTATGTATGTGTTTCAGGTACTAGCGAGGACCGTGGGAAGGCGCCGGCGTGATCGATACACACTGAAGAATGCTTTTATGATCTTGGGATTTAGACAGTTTGTATTTGACATGACACTTAAATTATTTATGCCTTGTTTTGAATGAAATTACTCTATTTATAAAAAGAAAAATTTGTTTGAAAATTTGAGTTGTTACATATAAAGCATACACCAAAGCACAATAGAACAAATGTAATTATGCCCTATGTGTTCTGTAGCATCCATAAAAATCATGCCAAATTTAAACTTTTTAAAACATTTCAAAACCAATGATGATTACAAAACTTGTTTTCAAAATAGTATGATGTCAGAGTATCTCATAATCAAATCATGAAAACATAAGGAGGTGTACGATCACGCCTTCGCCTTCCCATGATCGTTAGAAGTACCTAAAACAAAATCAACAACTGTAAGCCCGAAACTTAGTGAGTTCCCCCAAAATACCAACGTCATACAATCATAATCATATCATATAAACAAACAACATGCATAATGATCCTTCAGCCTGATTGGACCGCCTCATAGGGCCTTTAGCATATATGGACCGCTCCCGAGCCTTCGACATGTCTGGATCGCCTTGCAGGGCCTACAACCTATCCAGACCGCTTGTCGGGCCTTCGGCCTGACTGGTCCGCCTCACAGGGCCTTCAGTCTATCCAGACCACCCTGGGTATGTTGGAATTCATCACAAAGTAGGACCGCCTCAACCCAACCCCAATCAAACAATCATGTGGACATAAATATCATACGCTAGCATATATAATAGTCAAACCGATCTAACATGCTACAACCAGGATACAGACCTAACCGGTCACTAACATAGCATCATCCTATATACCAGGATATCGACCTAAACATGTCACTAAGTATATCATCATCCTAACTACTGGGATGTAAATCAATAAGCATATCATGCAATAACCCGAATACAAATCCGAAAAGGGCCGACATTGGTGCCTTAGACCCTGTTGATATAGTGAGAAGAACTCACATCACAAATGTCGAACTGTAGTGATATCTCGAATCTCAGCCACGAACTCCACCGCATATATGCATCAATGATATACTTCCATAAATTCCTAAATTACCAAAATACCCCCAGAAGTCAACTGGTTAATCCCTTGGTCAAAATTAAGTCAACGGTCAAGGTCAACAGTCCATGTTGACCCAATTCGTCTGTAACACCCGATTCCTGGTACACATTTAATTCAAGCATTTCTTGTGTTTTTCTCTGGGACTCGACGAGTTGGAGGCCCAACTCGTCGAGTAGAGTCGAGATCCGCAGATAGTTTAAAAGACCTACTCGACAAGTCGGAAGACTGACTCGACGAGTAGGTGTTGTTTGGGTAAAACCCTAAATTGAGGGTTGGCAACCTAGTTAAACACCTTATCTCAGCCTCCATCGTCCCTTATACTCCCAGAAGACATCATATCGAAACCCTAGCCGTTTTTGTGTGTTCTAAGGCCATTTTGGTGTTTTTTGGTGGGTTGTGAAGCTTGAGAAGAGGAAAGGAGCTTGTGAGACCAAGGGGAAACAAGAAGTGATGGGTTTTAGCCATAAGAACATCCTATGTGCTCATGCAAACCCTAATGCTTGGATCTAGGTTTCTCTATTGTACATGCAATGTATCCAAGACTTACAATCTTAGATCTAACATATTATAAACTGAAATTAGGGTTTAGAGAATTACCTTTGATTGTTATGTAGCAATAACAATCTCAAATCCTCCTTGTAATGACTTTAGAAAGCTTAGAGTCACAATTGCACTCCTCTAATGGCTCATAAACACCAAGAGCAAGAGGATGAAGAATAAGGAGAGAGGAGGCTACCCAAAACGTCCAGAAACCCTAGTGAAACTCTTAGCCACGTTTTTGGGGCTTAAGGGTACTATATGTACATGTAGGCTATTAGGGTTTTCAACTAGGAAACCCTAATTTGACTGCTTAAGCCCTAAGCAGCCCATGGACCCTTTTAGAATATCCCTTGGACGATTTCTAACGGGTTTCCCCATAGAATTCGTCCAACCTATTATTCCAAGGTGATCCATAGCCCAAATGCAATTATCTTATAATTACAATTCCAGTCCCTTAAGTTTAATTAATCTCTTTTAGTCACCAAATTAATTATCAATTAATTCTTGACTAATATTAATTAAACAATATGATTTCTCCTTTAATATATTATTCTCATAATATATTAATAAATCATAATTAATCTTCTCTCTCCATAATTCATCCTATCAAGTTGCTTTTGGTGAAGGCAACCCAAAAGGACCATGCACCATCGGGTCAAGTACATACCAAAATAGTTATGGACTGAGACACTAATCCAACAGTATCCCACTTGGATAAGTCTAATAACTATTCTGCGTATGACTTCAGATCCTGATCTGCTATCGTAGCTTTCAAAAGCCGCTATTAACTCTGATCTTACCAGATACACGTCCCTTAGATAAGGGATCATATATTCCTCCATTCTAGATATCGTATAGACTAAGACATGGATTTAAATCATTCTCTCTGTCTATGTGTTGTTTCTCGATTTCCGATTTATTACGACTGACAACAGACTACAATTAAACACATCAAATTAGTCCCGGATTGGTCAAACGCTTAGGTGTGATCACTAAATCGTCGAGGGGCCCACATATATCGCTTTTATCCCACTTTGGATAAAAGGAACAGATAAACTTTGATTCAATGCTTGCTTGCACTCACTCACCAAATCACACACAACAATATGTTTTATGACACCAAGTTACTGGTGCGTTTACATATTGTCAATGTGTAACCGACTCGCAAGATACGACTCACACATCTAGGTTTCAAGAATATAAGATATTATCGTCTCACCAATCACTCGTGATAAAATCCATGAAGTGATCCAAGTGAGCGTGGGTTTAATCCAATGCTCAAATCATATTCATAAGCACTCATGAACGTTGCAGCAAACATTTGCTTATGTCTAATACACTTCAGACAATCCACACACCAATTCATGACGGTCTTCATTCATACCTACTTCCAACATATGAACGACTGTGGTCCGTTTGAATAATTTGATTGTTCTGAACCAATTTAATTATTCAGGAAGTCAAAACATGCAAAGTGAAACAAAAGAATAATACTAATCCCATATGGCCCCAAACTCTGGGTATAAATAAAACATTTTATTTAATCACCATATTGATTACTCATTATTTGTTGTTTCGGTTAATCAACTTCTTACTTGAATTATTACTACACTTGTCCCATGCTCTCAGCATGCACACAATGTTTACCTACGGTCCTTACTTTGTGAAATAGATCAAATGAACACATTTCCAATCATACTCATTTCACAACTCCCAATCCTTATCATAAGTATAAGAATATCAAATTCTTGTTATTTATGCTAGATTCTAACATTTTATGCAATGATTATTTCATAAAGTCATAGCTCAAAATCATCAAGACTTGGCTAATCTCTATCAGAAACAATTCTATAGATATGATGTCTCTCACTCAAAGAACATTCCTTTGAACATCCTTCTTGCATAAAAGTTTCTAATCTAGACATAGATTCTCAATATCCAAATCCTAGTATGGAAACATTTCCATATTTTGCCATATGACATCTTATTCTTATTAGAATCTTATCTATTCATAATAATGTCGATATAGTCTATCCAATACCATACTTCCCACTACTTACAAGCACCCAATCCTCAGTGAGCTTTGGATCGTCCTTTGATAGTTGTTTAATTATTTTAGTCAAAACCGATTCTTGTCCTTTTTCCCTCTTAATGTGCTAGACATTTGGAAAATTTTAGAATGGTCAAATATTATAGCACTTGCAATTGATTCTTTACCCGAAGCGTATGGGACACGATGCATAATGTCTTACATAAAGATCTGATACTTTATCAATCTTTTGCCATAATATTTTATTTGTCACGTTCTCACAATTCGAACTATGAAGAGGGATTCTATAATCATAATCAAAATTTTGAGAACACACTATGTATCCTTGACTAAATTTATTAACATTCCACAACCTAAGCCTTTAGATTTGAAATGAAGCATAATATTCTCTCCCTTAATTATAGCAAAACAACTTTTCAACCCTTACGACTTTGCAAAGTATAACTCTTGTTTTCTATAATTAATATTGCTAACTTGCAATACTTGCCTTAATAATCATACAAGCACAACATTTATGCTCCCACTATCATGATGATTATTATTATATAAGCATAACACTTATGCTCCCACTAGCTTTGACATGTATTTAGAAACCAACTTAACTTCCAGAAAAACAATACCTATTGAATTTCTATATTTCTAATACCTTATACACCTTTGTCTTAGATAACTCATATGTGTGTATAAACAATTTAGACTAATTGCCAAATCTCACAAATCGAATCATGGAAAGGGATACCGTAACCATAATCGAATTTAAGAATACAATTTTCACAATCAATATCTTCTTAAAAGCTCTCTTAGTGAAAACATTTCCTCACAATCATTTTCATGAAGGAGGGAATCTTACGACACTTAGATTTTAATGGTGTATGTGTTCATATCCATGCGAATTTGTCAAAACCAAAGTTTGCGACAAATCCAAACTCATATGGACCGAACCTTCTCAATCTTGATTTCTTTCCTTATGGTAACACAAGTGCCCACCATGTCTTCCAAGTAATTAAGCAGCTCATCCTTTGTTATCAATGTACTTTTCATTGATCAAGGTCCTTGCCTTTTATGCATTCAAATGAGAACTCATAGAACTCACATGCATAATTAACTCAATTGGAACGGCACAGAAACAAGAGAGTGTCAACACGATAGGTTGTAAACCTCAAGTCATGTGCTAGTGATGATTGATAAGGTTTATTCTTGATTAGTTCTTGAAACCTTTCAAGACAATTAGATTCTGCTCACTTCTTCCCTTAAGTTTCCTTTCCTTTATTCGATCCTACAAAACATCAATTGTAATCTTATCACATCATGTATCAAGAATCTAGAATAGAAACTTAAAAGAGTTAGTTAATGGATTTTACCTAAAGTAGAGCCATACATTTTGACTCTCCCATCTCTTAGATCTCTTAGGTAAATAGGGCAGCTTCGTCTCCAATGCCCCTTCTCTTGGCAATAAAAGCAAATTGACTCTTTTGGAACAGCGCATGGAACTACTTCAGACTTTTCCTTTCTCTTATGATCAAACCCTTCGATCATGGCATGCCTTTCGTTTCCTATATCCACAGAGGTCTGGAAGGCAGATCCACCAATCAAGTTTGCTTTTCTAGTGCGCCAAATCATTGCTGATTCAGCAGCAATAAGCATATAGGTGAGATCAATGAGGGTTACATCGTGGTTCATTATATAGTACTCTCTTATGAACGCACTATATGAGTCAAGAAGTGACTGAAGAACCCAGTAAACAGCCAGCTCCTCACAGACAACAGATCTCAACATTCTGAACCTATCAATGTGTGACTTCATCTTTAGGATGTGTGCACACACTGACTTTCCTTCTTCATGTTTACTTGCCAAAAGGGCTTGAGTGAGTTTGAACTTTTCAATCTTTTGAACTTTTGGGTTAGGGAGAACAATAGAAGGAGGTGGAGGAAGTGAAGCATGATCTCGTCTTCCTCGATCGAATCGTGGAATATCGTCTTCATGTGAAAAGCTTGTTCCATGGGATTTGGGAAGATCATAGTTGTCATACTTTGACATCTACAAAACGGGAGAAAAATTAAATTCAAGTTAGTTGATTGATTGAGTCCTTAATAAATCTCCCAAATGAGATATTAAGGCTAGGACCCAACACAATACTCTACAACCTAGAAAAGGGATGCCGTAATCTAGTTGCAGAATATTTGAAGGTAAGTGAATGACGATTCACTAATTTCCACCATGAAAAACGAAAACGAAATTTAAGTTTTAAAACTATTGAAAATTCCTAGATCTTTTGAGATTCGTTGAACTTTTCAATGGCATGTTTAAATCTCGATATGCCCCTTTAGTTTGTGACTGGGATACCGAGGATCACAAAGCGGGTGTAAATAACCCTGCAGATTTACATGGTGACCCCACATGTTACAGTCACCTATTCGATGTGTCGGTTAACCACACACGCTCCACCGAATTATGACAAACATTGAGTCACCCTTTGCTACCTTTGCTTAGAACCATTTAGTGTGCCGGTTAACCACACACGCTCCACTAACGTCTTCGCAAGGGCACAAAGTGTAATTTCATGGAATTGCATCAATTCACTTTTGCCTAAAGTAACTAAGATTGGGAATTTGTAAAATCATTTAGTTACTTTTGTACTTCATTATGCTTATAATGGAAGTTTTCTGTCCTATCCTACCCGTTCGGCTAACGACCCTCGAATAGTCAAGAGTGCGGTGGGTAAGAGTGGATACCCATTCAATCGCCATTTTATAGGCAATTTCCTTAAACACCCCTTATAGACCAGCTTCGTGAATGAGGCCTACTAACGGTAAGACTGACTTTTACTCATATATATATATATATTAGACTTTTAATGTTATATATAGTATATGGTGTATTTTACACTTTTAAAATACTAGGTGGTCAAATTTAATAATTATACACTTTAATTAATTAATAAAACCATAAGGGCGTGATTTGAACTTTTCAAAACAATTTCTAAAACCATAAGGGTTTTAGAATTTAACATTTCTAAATCAAACTTTTAATCAACTTTTAAATTCCAAAACTTGAGGTTAAGTTTTGAAACATTTCAAAACATTAGGGTTTCAACTATTTAAATTTCAAAACAAAACCTTTATGTTCAAATTTAAACCATAAAACTTACATGGGCACAAATGAAACTTTTTTCACAACACAAGGATCAAATAATAAATAATAGAAATTAAACAATTAATTTTGTCATTATCTATATTTGACCTAATTTCAATTTCTTGCAAGATAAGTTACCCAATTAATATAAATAATCAATCTTTAATCATATAAGGAAGTTATTATCTAATCAATTGGTAATTATCTTGTGTTTTGGCAAGGATAATCTTTTAGAAACATTAAAAATCGTATTTGTGACAACCTGATATTTCGACTCTATGTAATGACCTAAAAAGTCTAGTATTGTAACCACTTTTGATATAATGAAACTAAATTCGAAAATAAAATGTGCAAAAGTCTCTATAGGGATATCTATTATGCTAGATAATGTGTCAAGGTTTATAGAAATACTAAGAACAATAAAATCCGAGTTATAATGAAGAAGTTATGACCATTCTAAGATTTCCGACAAAACCGGCAACACCGACTAAACGAAAACGCGAAGTTTCAATACAATATTTTTTTAGCCTTCAGTATCTAAATGAAAGTTGTAGATAACATTAAACCGTGAGCGTACACAAAAAGAACGTCCAAATTTGACTTCGTAAGAGGAAGTTATGATTTTTCCAAGATCTGTATATAGCAGTAGACAACTAAAAACTCGAAATAAAGCTCGAGAGACTTTTGACCAAAACAACCTAAATGAGAATTGAAGGTCTCAACAATATTAGCGCAACGGTAAAAAGTCTGACGAAAACGGACATCGGATGAAGAAGTTATGAATTTTTAACGGACTTTTCGTGTCCCGGTCCGTTAAAAATAAAGTCAAAATTAGCCGATGAAGTCTAAACAAGAGTTGTAGAGTATATTTTCAGCTACGCGTGCATATAAAGAACATCGAAAACGGAGCTCGTATGCGAAAGTTACGGATTTTACAAGTTCGAGGCCCAAAATCTGAGGCTGTCAGGTCTGCCACGACGTGGCACAGTTCGCCGCGACCCGGCCAGTGACTGAGAGCGTCCAATCAATAGAAGAGGATAAGTCTGACTCACCACGACGTGGCACACTCTCTGCCACAATGTGGCACTCAAAAAATGGCCCTATAAATAGATTTCAAGGGCTCCGAGTTCCATTGCTCAGTTCTCTTCTTTCTCGCGCCGAAACTTTGCGTTTAAGCCCCCGACGCCCTTCCAAAGCCCCGGTTTCCACCTTCAAGTTCCGAAGGAAGGATTTGTGTTCCCGAGATTCCCGAGAAAATCAACTTTTCCGAGTCGAAGTTCTGCTTGATTATCATCTCGCTTTCTCCCAATCAATCAAGTGAGTTCATACCCCCTTGAATTAACCTTTTAGATGTTGTTAAATGTTTATAAATGCTTTATAGGGGGGGGGGATACAAGTTGAATCATGTTTAGTTATTATATCAATCACATGTGATTAATAACTAACATGTAAATGGCGTTACTTTACGTAACTGTTTTACCAATCAGATTTCTTCAAATGTTTATCTTAAACGTTTTTAGGTGTTTAAAACACCTTATTAAACTGTTTATTAAACACTGTATGTTCATTTCAAACCCTGTTACATTGTGTTTCAAACAAAGGTTCGTTTATACTTAAACTGTTTTTGTCAAACAAATACTTCCAAACCGTTTTATAAACTGACATCAAGTCAATCTTTTCTTAGGTATTAATCTCTTTCAAAGGTTTTATAAAACTCCTTATATGCTTTTATATTGTCAACTGCATGCCTGTATAGGTATAGTTATATAAATAATGTTTAAAAGACTTAGGCAGGCTAACCCGCTTTATTTCCTTTTCCCCGTTGGGATGTTGTCTGGTAGGGTATCGGGTATCCATCTAAAGGTCGTTTAACTATCAGTTATATATCATGTATACATATAGAGACATAAAAGTTTTCCTTAGTCAGTTCAGTACCTTTGGGTAGCAAAGGCATACTTCAGGTTATACACGTACATGGTTAGTAACTATTATAGGTATAGTTAGGAGATACCACTTACTATTCCAAGTATAGGGAATCACACAAGAGTCAGTTCATTCATGAGTCTATACTAGTACATTACATGATACATGAGTACGTTTACATAGATACGCTTACATGAGTACGTTTACATGAATACTTTTACATGAATACTTTTACGTAGATGTTATATGGCGAGTTACTATTACATATTATATGTGTAGATACTGTTATATATAATTCTCCTTCTTATCTTTACTTTGTGATACAAACACATAATCGACGAGATAGATTGGACTTTATATCCTCGTTCCAAAGGATACTTTGCGGGAGTAACCATTCCTAGAACCTATGTTAGCTACAGAGGTAAATGGACATCTACGGATGTCTTCGGTTGATACCATTATAGGTATACTTTAAGGGACCAACTATTCCTACACCCAGCTGTTAGCTACAGAGGTAAATGTACACCTACGGATGTCTTAAGTTAACACTATTAGTTATCCTAGTAAAAAAGGATAATACTTAGGTCATTATATTATTTCTTCCTTTACTTTGTGACACATTCACATGATCGGCGAGGTAGGATATATTTGATATAGATAACTAATTTCCTTATTACCTTTATAATGTGACTCATGCACATAAACGATGAGGTATACTTTAGTTTTATACTAATAGTTAAACAGGGAAAAACCATCACATTTACAGAGATGCTTACTTTCAAAACAGTAGGGTCTTGGTAGAAGACTACCTTCAAAACAGCAGGGTCTTGGTAGAAGACTTCATTTATAGGGATGATAGGGGTTTTTAGGGTTATTCAAACGCTTTCCATTACTTAGAAACCTTTACATACTTATACAAACTTTCTTTCAAAACAATGTCAAGACTTTCATTACAAGTTTTACAAATCAAAGACACATTAATACTTATGAATTCACCAGCTTTATTGTTAATACTCGCTTTCAAAATAACTTGTATTCTCAGGTCACAAATAGACAGGTACGACGACCAGGTTTTGTGAAGACGGAGAATTCAAGACTCCTCTTTTTATTTTGATTAGTTATCATGTTGTCTTATACTATGAAAGAATACACTTGTAATTTAAAATTATACTATTAATGCAATGGATGATGTTGTTGCTTGTTTACTACTTTACATTGTTGTGATACATTACATGACGTCCTCCGCCCCAGAACGTTTCCGCCGTTCTCTGTTTTGGGGTGTGACAGATTGGTATCAATGCATTGTTTATAGTGAATTGAGTGTATCAACCCATAAAAGATATACTAACTATAAATACAATGGGATTAAAATACTCTGACTAAGAGTTTATACTTTTAAATAATAAAATATTTAACTAAGTATACGTGCCTGCATTCATACTAAAATCCGTGTCACAAAGACAAGAACAAAAGTATTATGATTGTTGAATATCACAGGTAAGCTCGGGGATGTATGGTCAGTCTTGGGAGTGGCATAGCCTGATCAACTATGCTGGTCCGAGGAGTGATTAGCACGTGCCCAAGAATAGTTGTGATATGGAAACAAGTCTAAAAACTTACCAACACTACCACAATGAGAACATTATAACAGAACCTAAGTCTAAAATACTATAGGAGTATTTTGTGTTACTATAATTACTTACTTGAGAACTAAAAAGGATCTTCATTACTAAGTTGATAATTTCTAAGTGGATACATTAAGGTTATATGTAACTAGGATGTCATGGACTTGGAATCTGTGAAATTTTTGCTTTACCCCCTATTCTTTGTGAATTTGGAGTTAAGGTCACTTATTCGAAGGCCTATCCTGTTTTGACTTCATATAACTGGTATGCACTTTACAAATAGTGATGTAACTAATGAACATTTTTTAATAATTATCTAGATAGTTCGTCTAATAGTTATTTCCTTACCCCAATTCTCGCGTAGATAACATGGCTAGACTCCATTCCCATGACAACCCGTACCTTCCGAACGAAGGCAATGCTGGATGGTTTGGAGAAGAACCCGAGAATGATCATCCAATCCATTTGAATGATCACCATGCTGAAGACCTTTCGGATGTTGATAACTCCGAACCCGAGGTTGAGAACCTACCCCCGGTAGCTCCATTTCTAAATCTTAACCCTCGTCCGGCTTTTCATGGCCCGACGCCTCCTTGGGTAGAATGCTTGGAAACATGGAGCGAAGAGCAAGATCAACCTATGTCGTTTTAATGGAGACCGAAGCTTCTACAACGTAAACGAAGGGAGCTCAGCAGACAGAGTTCTACCAATCCTGATCCGAAGAGTTACCCGAAACGAAATTTAGGGCAGGACGGCTCTCCAACGCATCTAAGAGGTTAATGCCAATGCAAGAATGCATACCATTCACACCAATTTCCTTGATCACAAGTGAGAGATCTGAGAGAAACCATGAGACCCTGCTGCAAGCACTAGCTGAAACCCGAGCCGAAGTCATAGAGCTCCAAGTATGCCAGAGGGTGTACGAAAGATACCTGCTTGATATGGAACGTCAACTAGCCGAACTAAGGGTTCACCATAGGGGTGACTGTCGCCAGCAGGAGATACCTTACTTCCTTCTTTCCTTGTTTTAAAGAACCGTGTTCCTGTCTATGTTTTGTGTAGTACTTTCTATGTGACTACTTTGTACTATAAGTACTTTTAGTTAAGTTTTTATGCTGTCAAAGACTTTTCTAATCCGAATATGATGTAAGACCTACAACAAGGTCAATTTCCCCAAACCTATCACATCTTAAACATCAATGATATCGACAGTCGGCTAACTTCCGTGTCAATCTTTGTTCAAATGCTTTCATTGGGGTCTATCTAAAACCCCATCTAGTCAAGTTATTAGACTATGTTAATTTAACTCTGGAATCATTTCCAAATCTCTTTAAAAGGTTGGATCATGTTATCCACCAACCAATAATACCCTGGTTTGAACGTCAAACGTCTTGAGACCATTCTATGAACTTACTTTTGCTCTGTACTAGGACGGCATCTTAGGGATGTAGGTCAAACTCTCGAGAACATACTTCTACCCTTTACATGAATGATCAAGATACATCTAGGTTCAACCATAATAGCTCATGAACTCCTTTCCTTTCGTGTTACAGAATCATGTCGTCATCCAAAAGTAGACAACCGAACATCGAAGCCCCTATCCTTCATATCAACGCCGCCACATTCCAAGCCACGGTAACAGCTGCCATGACGGCTGTCCTTGTAAACCTCAACGCTAACAACGCAATCACGACTGGCAAAGGAATTGAAAATTTCGATCTTTGTATAGATCCAAGAAGCCAACGAATGGTAACAGTCACGGACGTGCAAAGTTGTAAAACCGAGAGGAGGAAACGAAATCGCCGAGCTCGAAAGGAGCGCCAACGATTCCAAAGGTTTGCCATGCAACAACAACAAGTGGCAACTCCTTCCCCTTCAGCACCGGCACGACCCATTTCTCAAGTCCCTGGCATCGGGACCAATCCTACACACAAAGGTGGTGGTAAGGCCGGACTCTTTAAAAGGCAATTTTCAAAGTGGAGGAACGAGGTGGGCACCAGTGTCCACGTAACCTTGACTAAACACCTCACTCCCACCACCAATACTAGCACGAACCAGGCATGTTACCAATGAGGCGAGATAGGACACCTCAGAAAGGACTGTCCAATAACAAAGAACTCCGGTGCAGACGGGAAGATACTAAGGATCACTACCGCAGGAGAAACTACTCCAGACCCTCGTTAAAGTATCTAAGATGTTCGTTGTAACAGACTCGTAAACTATTTAAAACTAGTGCAACTCGAATCTTATCTTTTGGAAGGACCCGTCAGTTAAGGGACCCTCGTGCTGCGTATACTTGTCTTTCGTAGTATACCTAGTTCGCAGCATTAGTCTTGTAGTAAACCTATATTACGGTAACTCTGTTAAAAGTTGCACTGTTGTGTTTTGTCTGTAGCACTGTTATGATCAAATCTAGTGCCTTATTTCCATGTGATTCCTATTTCATCATACGGTCAGAGTCTATTTGATCCTCACAATACCAATTTCGTGCGTAAATCTCTTTCTCCGAAATCATCTTTCTAACGAAACTATCACTTCAGAACTCTGAAGTACTCATGCGTAGAGCACCTCATGTTTCTTATCCTTTCCAAAGAAACCTCAGCAAACCTCCCCGAAGTACCACTCGTGCAGTACGTCAAGTTCAATCCAAAGACCCACCTTTTCAATCTTAATTATATACGACTCGTATACCCGAGACTGTGATTGATGAACCAGGTATGAGTTCTACTATGAAGTTCTGGACGGAGACCGCCCAAGACTGCGAGTGATCGTGCTTCCGTGAGAATAAACTTAGAAATACCTATCCTTTTCCCTAATTCATGAATAGTCGTACTTTCTTTTAGATCTTCACGACATCTAATCCACCCCAAGGTTTTGACATCATAATCAGTAGGATTTGGTTAAGTCTACATCGAGTCGACATCAGGTGCTTTGATAAAGCAGTTCGCCCTAACCTCCCTAAACAGCGAAGCTCTAGTTATTTAAAGCGACGAACCCAGTACAAACCTTCTCATCATTTCGTGTATGCAAGCTCAGAAGTGCTTACGAAAGGAATATCATGCATTCCTTGCACACATCGCCAAGACGTGCCGAGAAGTGAAGGACATTCAGAACATCCAAGAATTACGCGGCTTTCCCGACACCTTTCCAGAAGGACTACCGAGACTACCACCACAACGTCAAGTCGAATTCAGAATCGACTTAGTTCCAGGGGCTACCCCATTAGCCAAATCAACTTATCGTCTAGCTCCAACTGAGATGCAAGAACTTCCTAGTGAGCTTAACAAACTCCCCAGAAGGGGATTCCTTAATCCAAGTTTCTCACCTTGGGGAGCACCGGACTTGTCTGTAAACAAGAAAGAGTGTTCCAAACGCTAAAGTAAGCCTGATGCATCGCACCAATATCATCCCTCCCAAAAGGGATAGAATATTTCGTGGTGTAATGCGATGCATCCAACCAAGGGCTTGGTTGTGTTCTTAAGCAAGAGGAAAGGTCACTGCCTACACCTCAAGACAGCTTAAGACACAGGAAGTTATGTATTCAACACGTGATCTTGAGTCATGAGCAGCGGTAATTACTCTGAAGATCTGGAGACACTACTTGTAGGGTACAAGGTGTACTATGTTCACAGACCACAAAAACATTCAACATACATTCGACCAAGAAGAGTTATGCAGACAAAAGAGTGAAGCCCTTGGAATTTCAGGTCGGGGACTGAGTGCTATTAAAGGTCTCGCCCTGGAAAGGGTTAATACGTTTCGGAAAACATGGGAAACTAAACCCAAGATAAATTGGACCATTTGAGATCCTTGCAAGGATCGGCCCAGTAGCCTACAAACTTCGTCTACCGTAGGAACTCAATAACGTACACCTTACCTTTCATGTGTCAAACTTGAAGAAATGTTTGTCCGATGAGACCCTCGTCGTCCCTCTAGACGAAATCGAAATCAACGAGAGTCTCCACTTTATATAAGAGCCAATTGAAATCATAGATAGGGAAATTAAAAGAACAAAACAAAGTCGCATACCCATCGTGAAGGTCCGCTGGAATGCAAAGCGAAGACTTGAATACACATGGGAACGCGAAGATCAGATAAAATGAAAATACCCTCATCTGTTTCCCTAGTCCACAAATAATTACCTTACATTAAATTTCGGGACGAAATTCCCTCTAATGGGGGGATGATGTGACAACCCGATATTTCGACTCTATGTAATGACCTAAAAAGTCTAGTATTGTAACCACTTTTGATATAATGAAATTAACTTCGAAAATAAAATGTGAAAAAGTCTCTATAGTGATATCTATTATGCTAGATAATGTGTCAAGGTTTATAGAAATACTAAGAACACTAAAATCCGAGTTATAACGAAGAAGTTATGACCATTCTAAGATTTTTGACAAAACCGACAACACCGATTAAACGAAAAACGTGAAGTTTCAATACAATAGTTTTTAGCCTTAAGTATCTAAATGAAAGTTGTAGATAACATTAAACCGTGAGCGTACACAAAAAGAACGTCCAAATCTGACTTCGTATGAGGAAGTTATGATTTTTCCAAGATCCGGATATAGTAGTAGACACCTAAAAACTCGAAATAGAGCTTGAGAGACTTTTGACCGAAACAACCTAAATGAGAATTGAAGGTCTCAACAATATTTGCGCAACGGTAAAAAGTCTGACGAAAACGGACATCGGATGAAGAAGTTATGAATTTTTAACGGACTTTTCGTGTCCCGGCCCGTTAAAAATAAAGTCAAAATTAGCCGATGAAGTCTAAACGAGAGCTGTAGAGTATATTTTCACCTACGCGTGCATATAAAGAACATCGAAAACGGAGCTCGTATGCGAAAGTTACGGATTTTACAAGTTCGAGGCCCAAAATCTGAGGCTGTCAGGTCTGCCACGACGTGGCACAGTTCGCCGCGACCCGGCCAGTGACTGAGAGCGTCCAATCAACAGAAGAGGATAAGGCTGACTCACCACGACATGGAACATCCTCTGCCACGACGTGGCACTCAAAAAATGGCCCTATAAATAGATTTCAAGGGCTCCGAGTTCCATTGCTCAGTTCTCGTCTTTCTCGTGCCGAAACTCTGCGTTTAAGCCCCCGAAGCCCTCCCAAAGCCCCGGTTTCAACCTTCAAGTTCCGAAGGAAGGTTTTGTGTTCCCGAGATTTCTGAGATTCCCGAGAAAATCAACTTTTACAAGTCGAAGTTCTGCTCGGTTATCATCTCGCTTTCTCCCAATCAATCAAGTGAGTTCATACCCCCTTGAATTAACCTTTTAAATGTTGTTAAATGTTTATAAATGCTTTATAGGGGGGGGGGGGAGGAATACAAGTTGAATCATGTTTACTTATTATATCAATCACATGTGATTAATAACTAACATGTAAATGGCGTTACTTTACGTAACTGTTTTACCAATCAGATTTCTTCAAATGTTTATCTTAAACGTTTTTAGGTGTTTAAAACACCTTATTAAACTTTTTATTAAACACTCCATGTTCATTTCAAACCCTGTTACATTGTGTTTCAAACAAAGGTTCCTTTATACTTAAACTGTTTTTGTCAAACAAATACTTCCAAACCGTTTTATAAACTGACATCAAGTCGATCTTTTCTTAGGTATTAATCTCTTTCAAAGGTTTTATAAAACTCCTTATATGCTTTTATATTGTCAATTGCATGCCTGTATAGGTATAGTTATATAAATAATGTTTAAAAGACTTAGGCAGGCTAACCCGCTTTTTTTCCTTTTCTCCGTTGGGATGTGGTTTGGTAGGGTATCGGGTATCCGTTTGAAGGTCGTTTAACTATCAGTTATATATCATGTATACATATAGAGACATAAATGTTTTCCTCAGTCAGTTCAGTACCTTTGGGTAGCAAAGGCATACTTCAGGTTATACACGTACATGGTTAGTAACTATTATAGGTATAGTTAGGAGATACCACTTACTATTCCAAGTACAGGGAATCACACAAGATTCAGTTCATTCATGAGTCTATACTAGTACATTACATGATACATGAGTACATTACATGATACATGAGTGCGTTTACATAGATACGCTTACATGAGTACGTTTACATAGATAAGCTTACATGAGTACGTTTACATGAATACTTTTACATGAATACTTTTACGTAGATGTTATATGGCGAGTTACTATTACATATTATATGTGTAGATACTGTTATATATAATTCTCCTTCTTATCTTTACTTTGTGATACAAATACATAATCGACGAGATAGATTGGACTTTATATCCTCGTTCCAAAGGATACTTTGCGGGAGTAACCATTCCTAGAACCTTTGTTAGCTACATAGGTAAATGGACATCTACGGATGTCTTCGGTTGATATCATTATAGGTATACTTTAAGGGACCAACTATTCCTACACCCAGCTGTTAGCTACAAAGGTAAATGTACACCTACGGATGTCTTAAGTTAACACTGTTAGTTATCCTAGTAAAAAAGGATAATACTTAGGTCATTATATTATTTCTTCCTTTACTTTGTGACACATTCACATGATTGACGAGGTAGGATATATTTGATATAGATAAGTAATTTCCTTATTACCTTTATAATGTGACTCATGCACATAAACGATGAGGTATACTATAGTTTTATTCTAATAGTTAAACAGGGAAAAACCATCACATTTACAGAGATGCTTACTTTCAAAACAGTAGGGTCTTGGTAGAAGACTACCTTCAAAACAGCCGGGTCTTGGTAGAAGACTTCATTTATAGGGATGATAGGGGTTTTTAGGGTTATTCAAATGCTTTCCATTACTTACAAACCTTTACATACTTATACAGACTTTCTTTCAAAACAATGTCAAGACTTTCATTACAAGTTTTACAAATCAAAGACACATTAATACTTATGAATTCACCAGCTTTATTGCTGATACTCGGTTTCAAAACAACTTGTATTCTCAGGTCACAAATAGACAGGTACGACGACCAGGTTTTG
Source organism: Lactuca sativa (assembly GCF_002870075.4). NCBI lineage: Eukaryota > Viridiplantae > Streptophyta > Magnoliopsida > Asterales > Asteraceae > Lactuca > Lactuca sativa. The sequence goes on along the minus strand of NC_056629.2, from coordinate 206,586,828 downwards.
TGAAGACGGAGAAATCAAGACTCCTCTTTTATTTTGATTAGTTATCATGTTGTCTTATACTATGAAAGAATACACTTGTAATTTAAAATTATACTATTAATGCAATGGATGATGTTGTTGCTTGTTTACTACTTTACATTGTTGTGATACATTACATGACGTCCTCCGCCCCATAACGTTTCCGCCATTCTCGGTTTTGGGGTGTAACAGTATTTTATAAGTTTAAAATGAATATGGTAATTATCCTTATGCAAAACAACAATAAAATCCAAAATTCCCTCTGTCTGACGCTCCGACTCGTCGAGTCACACGTTGGAACTCACCGAGTAGGCCAGACTCGTCGAGTCCATGTGGTGACTCGCCGAGTCAGTTTGAACAGAAGGCCAAAATTCGATTTTCAGTTAATAATTCGACATATTATCACATACAACAAAACCAATCAAGGCTCTGATACCACTGATGGGTTTTAGCCATAAGAACATCCTATGTGCTCATGCAAACCTTAATGCTTGGATCTAGGTTTCTCTATTGTACATGCAATGTATCCAAGACTTACAATCTTAGATCTAACATATTATAAACTGAAATTAGGGTTTAGAGAATTACCTTTGATTGTTATGTAGCAATAACAATCTCAAATCCTCCTTGTAATGACTTTAGAAAGCTTAGAGTCACAATTGCACTCCTCTAATGGTTCATAAACACCAAGAGCAAGAGGATGAAGAATAAGGAGAGAGGAGGCTACCCAAAACGTCCAGAAACCCTAGTGAAACTCTTAGCCACGTTTTTGGGGCTTAAGGGTACTATATGTACATGTAGGCTATTAGGGTTTTCAACTAGGAAACCCTAATTTGACTGCTTAAGCCCTAAGCAGCCCATGGACCCTTTTAGAATATCCCTTGGACGATTTCTAACGGGTTTCCCCATAGAATTCGTCCAACCTATTATTCCAAGGTGATCCATAGCCCAAATGCAATTATCTTATAATTACAATTCCAGTCCCTTAAGTTTAATTAATCTCTTTTAGTCACCAAATTAATTATCAATTAATTCTTGACTAATATTAATTAAACAATATGATTTCTCCTTTAATATATTATTCTCATAATATATTAATAAATCTTAATTAATCTTCTCTCTCCATAATTCATCCTATAAAGTTGCTTTTGGTGAAGGCAACCCAAAAGGACCATGCACCATCGGGTCAAGTACATACCAAAATAGTTATGGACTTCGACACTAATCCAACAAGAAGATCCAGAGTTTGGAGCTTATTTTCAGCTTATTGGAGGTATGAAGCTGAACCTTTTTCTATAGATCTTGATTTTTGGGCCTTTTCCTTCATCTTTCTAAGCCCTAGAGAGGTTGTATTCGGGATTTTGTGTTGTAAGTCAGTGTATGCCTTAGATCTAGGTCTATTGGAGGGGGGGGTGGTGGTTTATGGCACAAAGGTGCCCATTTTGTTGCCATGAACACCCCATGCACCTTGGAGGCCATCTTTTATGGCTTTTTGGGCGAAAGACCCCTTACATGTGTACCAAGTTTGGAACTTTACGTGTAAAATGGACATTAGGAGGCCAGATCTATGGTTTTGGTGTGTTAAGACCCATTTAAATCAACTGTATAGTGTTGGTCAAGGATGGACTCGACGAGTTGCGGTGTAAGGACCACTAAATCCTTTCTGTGGATGGACCAGTTGTTAGGGAGGAAAGTCCCGTAGATGTTTAGACGTGAAAAGGGACCTGAGAATCATGGGACTCGACAAGTGAATTAATAGACTCGGCGAGTCCAAGGCAATCTCCCAATCTTTGAAGATGGAATCGACGAGTTGGTCATACAATTCGGCGAGTCGTAGACTGGACACATTCTTATGAGGGAGATGAACTCGCCGACTTCAAGGAAGAACTCGGCGAGTCGGATGAAAATGGTCCCGATGGTTTGAATGAAGGAGAACCCATCGAGTTCTTGCTAGACTCGACGAGTGAAGTCGGGGTTGAATCGGGTTAATGGAGTATGGACTCGACGAGTTGGTAGACCAACTCGGTGAGTCAGGGCAACTAGGTGTTGACTTTGACCAATGTTGACTTTGCCTGGTTTTGGTATTGACCCGGTTTAGGGTTGTATGTTCTGTTTGATGACTTGAGGGTTGTCGTGTAGGGGTTGAGAAGTCGAGGAAAGCCAATCTTCACGCCGAGGATAGTTCAGACACTACATGACATCGAGTTGAGTTACCTTCCAGTAGAAGTGGGTCTAAGGCACCAAGGCCGGACCACTAGTAATTGTTAGTTAGGATGGTTATCTTTGTGATAATTGTCTGTTCTGTTATTGTTGGATATGTGAGTATGCTAGACTACGAGATATGTGAGTATGCTAGTTTGCTAGTTGCCATGTTATATGAGATAGTATAAGTAGAAGGGGACTAGTCCCTGATTTGGTCGTTAGGACCAATGGGTAGGTCGGACACCCCAGATATGTCTGAAAACATGATTATGATATGATATTATTGTTGGAATAGTGTCTAAGGCTGTAACTATATCCGGTTGTGCATGGTCCTTTTGGGTTGCCTTCACCATAGCAACTTGATAGGATGATTTATTAAGAGAGAATAAATATTATTAATATATTATGGGAATAATATAATGAATAATATATTTGTTATTTGATTAATATAAGTCATAGAATTAATTAGAATTAATTTGGTGACTTAAAGAGATTAATTAAATAAAGGGGTATAAACTGTCAATTGTTTGATAGTTAAGCTTTAAACTGTAAATCCATTTGGATATACTATGGACGAATTCTAAGAGGATTAGGATAGCTAAAATCGTCCATTAGAGTTATCTAGGAATGGATTTGGATAGCCTTAAGAGAAGATTATCTGATAGGGACTTATCTGTAATCATTAAGGAATCTACTAGTATAAATAGACCCCATGGCATAGGGAATTCGACACTTCTGAAAAAGCAAGAGAACTCTGGTCGAATTCCTCCCCTCTCCTCTCTCCCAAATCATCCTCTTTGCTTTGGTGTTTGTAAGCCATTAGAGGAGTGACATTTGTGACTCTAGAAGCTCCAAGACCTCAAGATCAACAAGGAACTCAAAGGTATGGTTCTAGATCTGTTTTAATGTTCTTGTTTAACCTAATTAGTAATTAGAAGTCTTGGATTCAAAGCATGTTTATTAGAAAGCCTAGATCCAAGCATTAGGGTTTTGCATGCGCACATAGGAAAGTTCTTATGGCTAAAACCCATCAGTGGTATCAGAGCCTAGCTTGGTTTTTTGTAAATTGTTGCTTGATTAACTGAAACAAACCTGCAAAATTCGAATTTTTGGTTTCTGAGTCATGGACTCGGCGAGTCTCAAAGTGGACTCGGCGAGTAGGCCTGACTCGGCGAGTCCATTTGTGCACTCGGCGAGTCCAGGCGTCAGGAATGGCCAGATTCGGGATTTCTTTGTGTTTATCTTATCTTAACTTACCATAAACTAATTAGATCAACATTAATTCGTTTTTCTGATAAATATAACTATTATCTTGATCTAGTTAAAGGTAATTATCAACTAATTAAATATTTAATTTCCTTATATGATAATTAATTAATTATTTTGATTATTTTGGTAATTATCTTAAAAAGAAATCTTGAATAAATCAAATATAGATAATTAGGATATTAATTGTTAATTGGAATTATTTGTTATTTGATCCTCCATGTTTTAAATGTTTAAAACCTGCCCTCATGTTTTGAAATTTACTTTTGTGATTAAAAGTTTTAATTTAGACAACCTAAATTTCAAGCCCTAGATTTTAAAAGTTTTAAAATACAACCCTATACTAATATGATATTACTAGAATAATATATATATATATATATGTATAACTAAATGCTAGTCTTACCGTTAGTAGGCCTCATTCACGAAGCCGATCTATAAGGTGGGTATAAGGTTGCGGCCTATAAAATGGCGCTTAATGGGTGTACACTCACACCCACCGCTTGCTTGATTGGTGGAGGGTCGTTAGCCGAACGGGTAGGATAGGGCAACCTCATCCTCTCATTAAAAGTATAATAAGAAATACAAGTAACTACACATATTTCAAAAAAAAAATTTCCCAATCCTAGTTACTTTAGGAAAAGTGAATTGATGCAATCCCATGAAATTACACTTTGCACCTTGCTAAGATGTTAGTGGAGTGTGTGTGGTTTACCGGCACACTAATTGGTTCTAAGCGAAGGTGGCAAAGGGTGATTCGTTGTTTATCATAGTTCAATGGAGCGTGTGTGGTTTACCGGCACATTGAATAGGTGATTGTTACAATGAAGGCGCCATGTGAATTTGCATGGTAATTCACACCCGCTTTGTGATCCTCGGCATCCCAGTCACAAACAAGAGGGGCATATCGAGATTTAAACATGCCATTGAATAGTTTCAATGAATCTCATCCGAACCTAGGAATTCTCAAAAAAACACTTAGGACTAATAGTTTAAGTTTCGTGATGGAGAATTAGTGAATCGTCATTCACTTACCTTCAATTTATTTGCATGTTAGATTACGGCATCCCTTTTCTAGTATGTAAATGTTATTGTTGGATCCTAGCCCTAATTTTCTTATTGGGTGATAATTAGGGATTCTTATTCTAATCTATCTTTGTCCTTTTCTAATTGTAGATGTCGAACGCAAGCAACGCTGCTGCTAGTTCCTTCACATTGATGAGCCTTTGCCAAAAGGTCACCTTCGATGGAACGAACTTTAGCGAATGGATAAGATACATTCGCACCATTGCTCGCTATGAGGACAAAGAGTATGTCCTTGATGAGAAGCTCGAGAAAATCAACACCGAAATCGCTACTCCAGCCGAAATCACCGCCTTTGAAACTCATGAGCGAGATGCAACGAAGGTACATTGCATCATGATCGCCACCATGAACTCCGAATTCCAAAAGTCCTACGAGGACATGTACCCGTACGAGATGCACCAAGACTTATTGGAAAGGTACCACCAAAACGCGAGACAAGAGAGGTACGAGATTTTCACTAACATGATTTCCGCGAAGATGGGTCATGGAGAATCTCTTACCGTGCACTTGCAAAAGATGCAAAGGTATGTCGACCGCCTTCGCAAGTTAAATGTTGACTTCGGTGAGGATTTGGCGATCGACATGGTGCTTCACTCTTTGCCTCCGATGTACAATCAATTTAGGATGACCTACCACATGAACAAAGAAGAGGTCCCCCTAAGCAAGCTCCAAGGTCTCTTGAGGGTTGTTGAGAGCAACTTTAAAGACAAGTCTGTTGCACCTACTCCCAATCCGCCCGCTGCTCCTGTCTTGGCTATTGGACAAGGGAAGGGAAAGAAGAGGAAAGCTTCATCGAAGAACTATCGCAAGGTGAAAGCCCGAGATGGTGCCTCTTCTAGTGGGACCAAAGTTGATCCCGCCAAAACCCTGCTCCAACCCGAAGGAGGCAGAGTGTCACCACTGCCACAAGATAGGACATTGGAAGAGAAGCTGCCCGGATTACCTGCAAGCAATCAAAGAAGGAAAGATCAAGCCATCTTTCGCAGGTATATATACAATCAAATCTAACGATTCTAATCATGCTATTTCTTGGGTTCTTGATACCAGATGTGGTTATCACATTTGTTCTAATGTGCAGGGACTAAGAAGAAGTAGGGATGTGGAGCAAGGAAGGATCAATCTAATCATGGGGAACAGAAGATCGTCGCCTGTAACCAAGATTGGAGTGTATTCCTTAGTGCTTAGGAATAGTTTAGCTTTAGATTTGAACAATTGTTGCTATTCGCCAGAAATGGCAAGAAACATCATTTCATTTCATGGTTTGTTTAGACAAGGATTTAGATTTTCTTTTAATAATGAGAACGGTTCTATTTTGGCTTATCTAAATGGTGTCTTTTACTTTGAAGCTATACCATGTAATGGAATATATGAAACTGTTATGATTGTTGATGACTTTGGAAATGATGTTTTGAATATTGATTCTTCCACTAGTATGGATAAAGCTTCCTTGTGGCATTGCCGTCTTGGACATGTCAACAAGAAACGCATAGCGCAACTCCAAAAGGATGGAGTGTTGGAGTCATTCGACCTTAGGGAAGATGACACATGCGAGTCTTGTTTGCTTGGAAAGATGACTAAGTCGCCCTTCACAAGTACTTGTGAAAGGGGCGAGGGTCTATTGGACCTAATACATACCGATGTATGTGGACCATTTAGATCAACCACGAAGGATGGAAACCGCTTCTATGTGACTTTTACCGATGACTATAGTAGATATGGGTATATCTACTTAATCAAGCAAAAGTCAGACACCTTTGAAAAGTTCAAAGAGTTCAAGAATGAAGTGGAGAATCAACTGGGCAGGAAAATCAAGATGCTTCGATCCGATCGAGGAGGAGAGTACCTAAGTCTTGAATTCCACGATTATCTCAAGGAGTGTGGAATAGTTTCGCAATTGACGCCTCCTAGGACACCGCAGTTGAATGGTGTGGCAGAAAGGCGTAATCGAACCTTATTGGATATGGTTCGCTCTATGATGAGTCGTGCTTCACTACCAATCTCTTTTTGGGGGTATGCCTTAGAGACTGCCGCCCATATCCTTAACCGAGTCCCTACTAAGAAGGTTGCCAAAACACCTCACGAGATGTGGACAGGGAAAGTTCCCTCGTTGGCACATATCAAGGTTTGGGGTTGCGAGGCTTTCGTAAGACGAGATACTCACGACAAGCTTGAACCTCGAAGTGAGCGATGTATTTTCATCGGCTACCCGCAGACATCCTTTGGATATCTCTTCTATAGACCGAAGGACAATGTTGTCTTCGTTGCGAGGAGAGGAGTTTTCCGAGAGCGAGAACTCATAAGCCAAGGAGACAGTGGGAGGCAAATCGAACTTGAAGAGATTCAAGAGTCGATGGATGAAGGAACCTCTACCGCTGGCGCTCAACCCGAGGAGGAAACTCCGGTTGAACCAATTGACGAATCCTTACCTCTTAGACGTTCCGATAGAGTTAGAGTTCATCCCCAGTTCTATGGCTTTCATATTACTACCGAAGGGGACACGTATATTAGTGATGGTACACTAGTAAATCTTGATGAACCTAATAGCTACAAGGAAGCCATGGCAGGCCCGGAGTCTGCAAAGTGGAAAGAGGCAATGGATAGCGAGATCCAATCCATGTATGATAACCAAGTTTGGAATTTGGTTGATTACGTGCCCGGACGTAAGACCGTTGGGTGCAAATGGATCTTCAAGAAGAAGACCGACGTGGATGGGAACGTACACACATATAAAGCGCGATTGGTCGCGAAGGGCTTTACTCAAACTCCCGGAGTTGACTATGATGAGACCTTCTCACCAGTTGCGAAGATTAAATCTATTAGAGTGATGTTAGCAATTGCCGCATTTCATGATTATGAGATCTGGCAAATGGATGTCAAGACCGCTTTCCTTAACGGAAAGTTGGCTGAGGATGTTTACATGGCTCAGCCAGAGGGGTTTGTGGATCCGAAGCATCCGAATAGAGTGTGTAAGCTTGAGAAGTCCATTTATGGACTTAAGCAAGCATCTCGCAGATGGAATCTTTGTTTCGATGAGAAAGTCAAAGAGTTTGGATTTGTACGAAGCGAAGACGAATCTTGTGTATATGTCAAAGCCAGTGGGAGTGTAGTAAGCTTCCTCGTTCTATATGTCGATGACATATTACTCATAGGAAACGACATCCCGACTCTGCAGGAGGTAAAGTCCTGGCTCGGGAAGTGTTTCGCTATGAAGGACCTCGGAGAGGCCTCTTACATTTTGGGAATAAGGATAATAAGAGAAAGAAGTAAGAGACTAATTGGACTTAGTCAGAATACTTACTTAGAGAAGGTACTAAAACGTTTTAGTATGGAAAACTCAAAGAAGGGAGAACTACCGATACAAAGTAATGCCAAATTGAGTAAGACTCAAAGTCCGAGTACCGAAGCTGAGATAGCAGAAATGAGCCAAATACCATATGCTTCCGCAGTTGGCTCAATCATGTACGCTATGACTTGTACTCGCCCTGATGTAGCCTTCGCTTTGAGCATTGTTAGCAGATATCAAGGGAATCCTGGCAAAGCACATTGGATTGCGGTGAAGAATATCCTTAAGTACCTTCGGAGGACAAAGGAATGGTTCTTAGTCCTCGGAGGGAGTGATGACTTGAAAGTGCGAGGGTATAGTGACGCCAGTTTTCAAACCGACAGGGACAACTACCGTTCGCAGTCGGGCTGGGTCTTTACCCTAAATGGAGGAGCAGTGACATGGAAAAGTTCCAAGCAGGAAACCGTAGCTGATTCAACGTGCGAATCAGAGTACATTGCAGCGAGCGAAGCGTCGAAGGAGGCAATATGGCTAAAGAACTTCATCGGTGATCTTGGAGTCGTACCTGCCATAAAGGAGCCAATGGAGATTTTCTGTGATAACGAAGGTGCGGTTGCCTTAACCAAGGAACCGAGGGATCATGGTAGATCAAGACATATCGACAGAAAGTATCACTTCATTAGACATCGTGTAGAAGAAGGACAACTCGTAGTTAAGAGGATATCATCAGAAGATAACCCAGCAGATCCGCTTACGAAGGGACTGAGTAGGGTTAAGCACTTGCAGCATGCTAGGAGTATTGGGCTGAAGGATGATATTAGCATAGATTAGATAGTATTAGAAACGTGTAATAGATAAATGTAATTGAAATTTGATGATTAAATAAAGGAGTTTTATTTATGAGTAATGTTACTATCTTATGTTAATTGTTTAACTATTGTTTCACTTTGCATGTTTTGACTTCCAGAATAATTGAGTTTATTAGGAATAATCGAATTGTTCAAATGGTCCACAATCGTTCATGTGTTGGGAGTAGATATGAAAGAAGATTGTCATGAATTGGTGTGTAGAGTGTCTAAATGGTGTTAGACATAGCAAAGGATTGCTGCAACGTTCATGAGTGCTTATGAACTAGTTTTGAGCATTGGAATAAACCCGCGCTTGCTGGAATCACCTTATGGAATAAGATATAAAAGGTGATCGCAAGACGATAATATCATATAGTCTTAAAACCTAGATATATGGTTTATTATTTGTTAATTGATTGTACATTGATAATACGAAAACGCATCAGTAACTTGGTGTTATAAAACGTATTGTTGTGTATAGTTGGTAAATGAATAAGTAAATGCATATAAGTCGAAGTTTATCTGTAACTTTTATCTAAGAAGGTAAAAGCGATATCTCGGCCGCTCGATGATTTGATTTGACTTATGTGTCGGGCCCGGTCAGAACTGAATTGATGTGTTCGATTAAGTTCTATGTCAAATAAATCAGAGATCGAGAAACCTAAATGCTTGACTAACCATTCCATAGGATTGTCAGCATGATATCTAACAGAGGACTGTACGTTCCCTTATCTAAAGGACAAGATTGATTAGATCAGAGTTGACAGCGTCTTTGAGAGCTACGATTGCAAACCAAATTGTACTTGTATAGTTACTAGACTTATCCAAGTGGGAGACTGTTGGAATAGTGTCTAAGGCTGTAACTATATCCGGTTGTGCATGGTCCTTTTGGGTTGCCTTCACCATAGCAACTTGATAGGATGATTTATTAAGAGAGAATAAATATTATTAATATATTATGGGAATAATATAATGAATAATATATTTGTTATTTGATTAATATAAGTCATAGAATTAATTAGAATTAATTTGGTGACTTAAAGAGATTAATTAAATAAAGGGGTATAAACTGTCAATTGTTTGATAGTTAAGCTTTAAACTGTAAATCCATTTGGATATACTATGGACGAATTCTAAGAGGATTAGGATAGCTAAAATCGTCCATTAGAGTTATCTAGGAATGGATTTGGATAGCCTTAAGAGAAGATTATCTGATAGGGACTTATCTGTAATCATTAAGGAATCTACTAGTATAAATAGACCCCATGGCATAGGGAATTCGACACTTCTGAAAAAGCAAGAGAACTCTGGTCGAATTCCTCCCCTCTCCTCTCTCCCAAATCATCCTCCTTGCTTTGGTGTTTGTAAGCCATTAGAGGAGTGACATTTGTGACTCTAGAAGCTCCAAGACCTCAAGATCAACAAGGAACTCAAAGGTATGGTTCTAGATCTGTTTTAATGTTCTTGTTTAACCTAATTAGTAATTAGAAGTCTTGGATTCAAAGCATGTTTATTAGAAAGCCTAGATCCAAGCATTAGGGTTTTGCATGCGCACATAGGAAAGTTCTTATGGCTAAAACCCATCAATTATGTGTTAGTAATAGGGGGTGAAATAGTCCCCGCGTTCGGTTGAGAAAGACTGGAGGGTAGGTCAGCTGTAACGCCCATAGATCCGGGCTAGTCAATTTAGAGATAATAGGGGTCGAAAACGAATTTTCGACAAAAGATTATTTAGAATAAATAATCTTAACCAAGTTGTAGAATGTCTCAAGGGTTCCGTAGAAATAAAGAACGCCGAAATCCGAGTTATAACGAAGAAGTTATGACCCGTCGAAGTTTCGTGACGGAACCGGTACGACACTGGGAAGCGTAAAAAGTGAATTTACGATAGAGCGACTTTTAGCCTTAGCGATCTAAACAAAATTCGTAGAAAATGTTAAATCGAGAGTGTCCATAAAAAGAACGCCCAAATCTGACTTCGTATGAGGAAGTTATGATTTTTCTAAGATTTGGCATAGCGGTTCATGACCCGAAACTTGAATTTTAGTTCGAGCGGTTTTTGGCTTACACGACCTAAATGAGAGTTTAATATCTCATTAATAGGAACTCAAGAACAAAAAGACGGACGAAAACGAAGTCCGTATGTAAAAGTTATGAATTTTACGCGGACATTTAATAGTGTAATCACCTCCTACTGTTAAATTTAAGATCGGTCGAGAATTAGCCGACGAAGTAAAAAGGAAAGTTATAGATTTTATTTTTACCTATGCGTGGATATAAATAACGTAAAAAACGAAGCTCGTATGCAAAAGTTATGGACGAAGCTTAGTCTTTACTTTTCGAGCGCGACAAATTCGATACAGTTTTGTAAATCCGAGATAGAATGAGAATTAGACAATGAGGTCTAAATGAAAGTTGTAGTACTCGTAAATAACAACGCGTGTATATAAAGAACGTAGAAAACGAAGCTCGTATGCAGAAGATACGGACGAAGCTTGGAGACTACTTTACTATAAAATTCCTATAAATAAGAGATGAACTCTTCATAATTTCTTCACACCATAAGCCTTTCTCTCTCTCTCTCTCTCTCTAACTTCTCTCTAACCTCCCTAAACCCCTCCCAAGTCTAGGGAACCTCCCTAGCACGAGAAGAAAGCCCCGGAGCGCCCAACGGCTCCGAGAAGAAAAGCTTTCGGCTTGGAAACGCTGCTCCAGCGAAGCCCGGTTATAATAAAAACCCGTTGTAAGTGAGCTACGCCTTTACTATATTTAATATAGCTTTTATTTAATTATAGTAACATTATTAGGAGCTGAAAATAATTATTTGGGCTATTATTATGAGTTATATTGAGTGTTATTTAACGCTTATATAATAGTAATAATAGCTAGACTATCAATTAGTCGCGGTTAACGTTAAAACTAAACCCTAGCGGTATTGATACTAGGTTTTGTCGAGGAAAATTGTTTTGAGATAATGAAGCGTTTTCTGAGTTCGGAATCACCACCTAATCAAGTGAGTGCATAATTACTTTCATCTTACACATAGATATGAAGTATTTTATATAAATTACGTGCTATGTGTGCATATTATCTGAGTACTTGCTGTCTATGCTGGATGAACGTTTTTATACATGTTTTAAATGATTTAAACTGTATACGTATTTTATATATACAAATATGTTGGGGATGACATGGGTAGATGAATGATGAGAGAGAAAAGATGATGTGAGTAAACATAAGCAGTTATAGACTTAGTGCCTAATAAATAACACTGGCAGCTATGGACTTAGTGCCTATTGGAGAAACACTAGTAGCTATGGACTTAGTACCTATTAGGAATTGGTAGCTATGGACTTAGTACCTACCAGATAAACACTGGTAGCTATGGACTTAGTACCTGTTAGGAATTGGTAGCTATGGACTTAGTACCTTCTAGATAAACACTGGTAGCTATGGATTTAGTACCCGATGAATAAACTATAGCAGCTATGGAATTAGTGCTTTACGAACGAGCATTGGCAGCTATGGATTTAGTTCCAGTCCTATAACCCTGGAAGCAAGGGACTTCGGAATAAACGAATGAAGGATAGATGACTCTTAGGATAGATCCTTAAGAGTAAAGAAGATAATGGGGATGGGTAATTGGGTTGATTGTTTGATTGTTTAAACATAATAATTATATTATTGTGGGTTAAATAACCTATGTACTTACCAGGTTTCCCAACCTGACCCACTCAGTTTATTTATATCACAGGTGTTGATATGAAGTCACATTACACTGAGAGATTAAGGAGATATAGATCACTAGTGATAATGCATGTAAGTTCTGTTTATGCTTATGTTTCTGTATTGACGATGACATCCCAAATGTTTTAAAATGAATAAAAATAATTTTCCTCGGAAATGCTTTGATAATGAAATTATCATGTTTTTCTGGGAACAAATTCCACAACGTTTTTATTAAAAGAGATACTTTGATTTTTATAAAGCATAAACAAAATCGGTCTTTTCTGGCCGTGAAAATGGGGATGTCACATCAGCACCCTAGAATAGCTTGACATGGGTAGGTCAGCACCCCAGAATAGCTCGACATGGGTAGGTCAGCACCCTAGAATGGCTTGACATGGGTAGGTCAGCACCCCAGAATGGCTTGACATGGGTAGGACGGGCGCCCCAGAATTGCCCAGTAGTATGTATACTATGTGATTGTATGGTATGTGGTATGATGGGGGAACTCACTAAGCTTTGTGCTTACAGTTTCAATTTTGGTTTCAGGTACCTCTTTGTCCAAGGGGAAGGAGCCGGCGGTGTAGCAATGCATCACACACGTACACATATGATTTCCGCTTAGAGTTTTCTGGGATTGTACTATGATATTTTGTTATTTCAGATGATTTGGTCTTGAGACATGATATTATGGTTTTATGTATTGACATGATCTTGGCAATGTTTTGATGAACCATTTTATAAATCACCTAATCAAAATGAAAATTTTGGCCTCAAAATTTGGGATGTTAGAAGTTGGTATCAGAGCCCTAGTTTGAGGGATTCGGACACACCCTCGGGGGTGTCTGGACTTAAACCGAGGGACTAAGGGATTTTTCAGAAAGAAAACAGTTTCTAAAATTTTAAGTTAAAGAATTTTGAGAAAGGACAAGGTGTGTGATGCGTGCGACCAGCCGAGCTCAAGTAAGTTTTCCCCAAGATACCCATACTTGTTATGTTATGTGTATGATTGATGATTCTGAGAACTGCATGGTAGATTAGGGCTAAGGATCTAGGAGGATGCCTTGAATGCCTGTTGTATGAGCTGTATGCTAGGACTGTTTAGCCATCGATATGATAACTTGATTAGGTTATGCCTGATGTGGTTACTCAATGCAAGAATGTTGCTTGCTTTGTGCTAAAGGGGTCCTGGCTAACTTTAACTAAGTAGTGAGCGGATATGTAACAATATTCTCTAGCTAGTTAGGGAAGGGAAGTAGGACTCCTAGTGCAGTTGATGGCGGAGAGTAGGTGGAGGGTGTCCTAGGAAAGCCTTGGATGAGATTAGTGGAAAAGGGTATCCGTAAAGGGACTTGGTGAAGTTGAAGCAATCCTTGAGGAAAGTACGGATAAATGTGGAAGGTAGTATGGGCCTGTACTACTGGAAGCAGAGGATCCATATGCGAGTCAAGGAGGGCCGAGATGGAACCAGGGAACTGGGAAAGTGTGTGAGACCTCTCAGGGGTATGGATGATCCTGACGTTTACGTGTTTATTTTCAGTATGGTGGTCACACGACATGGAGCAGGAGGCTCAGGATCTGGGTCAGGATCAGGATCAGGCTCAGGGGCAGGATCCGAGCAGGTTAATGATAGGCTAGGCGAGTTCATCATGTCTGAGATCACGAGAGGCATCCTTGAGTCGACCCCAATTATTTTTGGGTTGATCGAGGAGGGTATTATCGAGCTGATAGAGGATCGCCTCCGATCATTAAAGAGTGATTTGGCGTCTAGCCAGGCGTGTACGCACACATTGTCCTTCAAGGACTTCAGAGGGAGTGGTGCGCCAGATTTTCACGGGGTGAATGACCCCATTGCTGCCAGGAGATGGATCGCAAACATTGAGTCTGCGCAGTTGATGAGCTTCTGTCTGAAAGGGTCGAAGGTCCGCTTTGCTGCGGGATGTTTGAGGGATAGAGCTAGAGAATGGTGGGAGTCGATTGGTGATTCGTTGGGAGCCCCAACCGTCGAGGCTATGACGTGGTCAAATTTCGTGACCAGATTCAAGGCTGAGTTTGCGCCGGCTGTGGAGCTTCAGTAGCTGGCCAGGGAGTTTTTGGATATGAGGCCGACAACTGAGACAGTGGCGGAGATAATCGCAAAGTTCAGGGAGGGGGCCCTATTGGTACCCTAGTATGCGGGGGACGAGGAGATGCGGAAGACCTGCTACCATGGTATGTTGAGGTGTGATGTTCGGGAGCATGTCGGCTATTCAGCCTGCCCGACCCTGGAGTCCATGATTGCTAGGGCGCAGGAGAGGGAGCTCGATTTGGAGCACGCCAGGAAGACGAAAGCAGAGACTGAGCAGGTGACAGGGTTTTTGGGGAAGAAACCCAAGGGATCTGATGTTAGGTCGAAGGGCCAGTCGGGCCAGAGCCGCTGCAGGAAATGCGGCAGGCCGCATGAGGGAGCTTGTAGACGGGATCGTCGGGCTGCTACAAGTGCGACAAGATGGGGCACTTTGGCAGGGATTGTACTGCCCCCGCCCCCACAGTGCAAATGTCAGACCTGATTTGCTTCCATTGCAATCAGAGGGGATATAAGAAGGGCAATTGCCCTAGATTGACAGCAACGATAACAGTAGTGCCAGCGGCGGCACCGAACCCAGCGTCAACATGGGTTACGGATGGTCGGAAGGTCAAGGTAGAGACTCCAGTGGTGCGGAGCCGAGCATTTCAGTTGACAGTCGAGGAGGCACGCGCTACACTCGTTGTGGTGACGGGTATGATTTTTTTCTTATGCTTTCATGTTATGTCGATGTGATTCTGATATGTTATGTATGTGCTCTGTTTAGGATCGTTCCATGTGAACGATATCCCAGTTTAAGTATTGTTTGATTCGGGTGCTACCCGATCGTTTGTCTCTCTTCTGCTTAGCAAGAAGTTTCTTGAGTCTTCGGGCATTTTGGATTGCCCTCTAGAGGTCGAGATTGCGGACGACCGGTCGGTGCGAGCATCAGAGGTCTACCGAGATTGTGTTTTGAGGCCGTTCGAGGAGCGTTACCTGGTAGATCTGGTTCCCATACCTTTGTAGGGGCATAAGGTTATTATTGGTATGGATTGGCTAAGCCCCAATGGGGCAGTGATTGACCGCGCGCATCAGTTGGTGCGGATTAGGACCCCAAGTGGGGGAGAGCTGGTGATTCAGGGTGAAAGACCACAAAGAGGACCATCTTTATGTTCCGTAGCTAGAGCTAGGCGCTACCTTCAGCAGGGTTGCGCAGGATTTGTCGCCTTTGTTATGGATACCCGGGAGGCGGGTAAGGCGACGGTGGGAGATGTGCCCGTGGTACGAGAGTTTGCGGATGTATTCCTCAAGGAGTAGCCTGGGATACCTCCAGAGAGGCAGGTAGAGTTCAGGATCGACCTAGTCCCTGGTGCGGATCTGATAGCCAAGGCACCATATCGGTTGGCTCCTCCTGAGATGCAGGAGTTGTCTACACAGCTACAGGAGCTGTTAGACAAGGGATTCATTAGATCGAGCAGTTCACCCTGGGGAGCCCCGATTCTGTTCGTGAAAAAGGACGGGTCGCATCGGATGTGTATAGATTATAGGGAACTGAATAAGATAACGGTGAAGAACCATTACCCACTCTCGAGGATTGATGACCTCTCCAAGATTGATCTGCGTTCAGGATATCATCTGATGAGGGTTAGAGAGGAGGATGTGCAAAAGACTGCGTTTCGGACGCGTTATGGTCACTATGAGTTCGTGGTGATGCCCTTCGGGCTCACCAATGCCGCTACCGTGTTCATGGACCTCATGAACCGCGTGTGCAGACCGATGCTGGATTGGTTCTTGATAGTTTTCATCGATGACATCTTGGTTTATTCCAAGACACGATAGTAGCATGAGGAGCACTTGAGAGAGGTGTTGGTTACTTTGAGGAGGGAGAGCTTGTATGCTAAGTTCTACAAGTGTGAGTTCTGGTTGTGCGAGGTGTATTTTCTTGGGTAGCTTGTTAACCATGACGGGATTTCGGTTGATCAGGCCAAGGTGGAGGCCGTGATGAGGTCGGAGGTTCCGAGGTCTTCATCTAAGATTCGGAGCTTCCTGGGACTGGCAGGCTACTATCAGAGGTTCATTCAATACTTCTCCAAGATAGCCGTGCCCCTGAACCGGTGGACGAGGAAAGCCGTGGTCTTTCGCTGGGGGCCTGATGTGGTGAATGATTATAATTGCGAGATACTCTATGGGGTTCGTTGTACCATTTACACGGACCTCAAGAGCCTGAGGTATCTCATGGACCAGCTAAATCTAAATATGAGGCAGCGTCGGTGGCTTGATGTAGTGAACGATTATAATTGCGAGATCCTCTACCACCCGGGGAAGGCTAATGTTGTGTCTGATGCGCTTATCCACAAGACAGCACTGATAAGGGAGATCTGTCTGAGGATGACAGTTGTGGCTTCGCTTTTGGAGCAGATTTGGGAGGCCCAACGGGAGGCCATGAAGGAGGAACATCGAAAGAGTGAGCGAATTGTGGGTTAGGTTTCCTCCTTCGACTATGATAGCCGTGGATTGTCGACTTGTAACGACCCAAAAATCATGACCAAATATTTCGTTTTTAATTTAATAAATAAACCACAAGTGTTAATCATTCATTCAAAACATATCACATCAGATTATCATGTCTAAAAAATTATTTTATTTTATCAGAGTAAACATCCTAGGCTAAAACTCCTTTGGTGTGTGTGTGCCATGCGATCACCCGAGCTCTTCCCACCGCTACTGGAAGTACCTGAAACCAACACTAAAAACCTTAAGCACGAAGCTTAGTGAGTTCCCAACCTACCACATACCACATACAACCACATACTGGTCCCCCGCTGCTGCATCGGGACTTGCCTGGCAATAGACTAACTCCGACATCGGGCCCCACCCTACATCAGGCCCCGCCTGGCATCGAGCCCCGCTCGGTACACATATCTGTTTCTCTTAGGCCCCGCCTGTCTCTGGGACTCGCCCACTGGACACATACAACATACAACATAACACACAATAAGTAGCTATCACACTCTACAGTACACCTGATCTAAGGCATCGCCCCTGGCCTACTACTAATGAGTCATGGAACCCCGTTCACGCTCCTGCTGTTAGCAAGATACGGGCCCCCGCCCACGCTTACCTCTCTCCTATCTCGGGCCTCGACCTTGCTCTGCTACTAAAGAGATACGAAACCCCGTCCATACTCTGCCAATGGTGAGATACGGGACCTCGACCACACTCACCTCCCTACCCAGCATATACAAGTATCACACAGACAACAAGTATAAACTATCATGCAACCATTCCTCAGGTGCCTGCCCGACATCGGACCTTGATCCGGAATCACATTCTAGCATACAGTTCCTAGGGCTAACCCCCGAGTGTTCCTACTCATAAACTACATGGGCCGGCATTGTGGCCGTAGACCTATTCAGACAGTGAGGAAACTCACCTTGCACTGCTGAAACCTTGCTGATATCCCTCAAGCTGCTATCTGCCAAGTCCTGAACTACTGCTCCTTCGGCTCCCCGAACTATAAATACCATAATAATACTTAGCCCAATACAATAATCCTTCATAGCGTAGAATGACCATTCAACCCCTCCTAGTCCAACTTGATACATATTCAAGGTCCAACACTAGGTAAGCTTCCCAAGCCCACTAGTGACCCACTAATGACCCAATTTTCTATATTAGGCCCAATCCCTTAATGGGCCTTACCCTAAGCCCAATTATATTTTCCTTGGCCCATATTAATTGAATCCTGATGGCCTACTATGGCCCAAAGGCCTAAAATCCAAAACACATCCCACACCGAGGCCCAATATGCCCAAAGCCCAACTCTGCTAAGTATGCTGGGCGTACTCTAATGTACGCTAAGCGTATTGGCCTGCTAGTGCGTACGCTGGTCATACCTGCACGTACACTCAACATAATCCTTTTGTTAAGACACTTTTCCATTAAGTGCTTGATACTCCACTACAGAGGCTACCAACTCAGATCCAGGTCCTTACTGATGTCTTAAACCATAAAGTCACTAACTTGGTGACTTGCAATCCACCAAACAAGCCCAAACTCAAAAGGTGACAACATGATTTCATTCCAAGGGCTAGATCTCATGCATGGACACAAATGAGTCCTAAAGGTTGAAACTTTACTGCTTATGGGACTCATATGACACTAAGGATGGCAACCCTGGACCTAGAAGGCGAGTTGTGACATAGAGGTCAAATCTTGGAACCAAAAGACCCAAAACTTCTATTAACATAGATCTAAGCATACATAAGGAAAGTTTCAGACTTGATACCTCACAATGGTCCAAAATGGAACAAAAATCTCAGATCTACAGCTTCCCTTTTGATCCACCACATTGCTAATCTCTTATCTTGTTTTGAAATAGCTTTACAACACCTAAATACTCACTTAATGGCCACCAAAGCTTTAATAACACTCAAGGAGGGTTGGAGTTCATGGAGACTGCCTAAGGATGAGATGGGGCTGGCCCCTTTGAGCATAATGTTCCTTTTATAGCGTCACATTCCCAAATTAGGGTTTTAGGAAAGTTGAGCGTACGCTGGGCGTACGCCTCCGCGCACCCGCGACCATGCACCCTATTACGTTGGGCGTAACCCAACTTATGTTGGGCGTACTCACGCGCCTCATATTTGCATGCATGGCTCTTCTTGCCAACTTTTCCCATTAAGGGACCATTAATGTCAATAACTTCAAATCATCATAATTCCTTCATTCTAAGTTCGTTTCCAACAAACCTTATATCCACGAATAGGAGACGAGAAATCTACACATCTAGAAACTTATCCTCACCTCAAAATATTCCGAACGAAGATTCAAAATTTGTAAGGAGATTGAACTGCCACTTACCGATATAACCCTGGTTTCAAGGCACAAACTAAACTGTCGGATCACCTCAATCACATCTTCTGTACCTAAATGGGTCTAGATCTCTCCTTCGCAAAGGCCCTAAGTCTTACAATAACCCATCTATAGGCCATGGTCCCGAATTAGGAAAGCGATTCGGAACAAGGCATTACAACTCTCCCCCACTTAAACTAGACTTCATCCTCGAAGTCCTCTATGACCAACTATCCAACACTTTGCTCGCCACATCCCTTCTCGATGCATACGTCACCTGCTGGGTCCGATCCCCGAAGGACCCCTACAATTAGTCTTCCGTCCGGTCTCTTCGCCAAATAATCCTTGAAGATAAGAACCTCGAGAGCACTCTAAACAACTACCTTCTCGTTCTCCGTTAAGGACATACCTTTGCTGTGACTACACCTCCAACCACTCCCAGTGCTGGTTACTTCACTGACACCCACTGAATGCTTCCTCTTACCATGTCCCGGTGCTGACAACCTATGCTAGCGAATGGGTCGGATAATCCTTCGAGTCAAAGATTCATCCCTGCAACGGTTAGACTCATACGAGAGCTGCGCAACAGGGTCAAAGTCTTCCCTCTGAGACTATTTAACCCTGCCGTGAGTGGTGTAGCACTCCTCGGTCAACTAGCTGCCCCACTCCAAACTTCTCTTATCATTACTATCCTTGACCGAAGATTCTACCGTCTCTTATCCGCCTTCTAGATGAATCGAGACCACCCTGGTCCCAACTAATCTGCCATTAACCAGGTTGTCGGACTCCCACCGGTTACTGAACCCAATCTCAATCGCTCAGTCGCTCCCAGCGAATCCCGAAGGAACTTTGGCTATCTAAAACCATTCTATCTATCCTGCCACTTGATGTGAATTTTTTATGCACTGGTTTTTTATTTATAAGTCCTAATTTATCGCATCTAAACCACACCTTACTATCTCTTATAGTATAGCTTTGATAAGCAAGGGTGTCAAACACAAGGGGAATGGTGGTGAATTAATTTAAAATATTTGATTATAGGTTACAAAATACACGAAAGGAATAAAGAAATGGTTTAATAAATCTCAAACGAATAATTAATTAACAAATCTCGATAAACTAATAGGAAAACAAATCTCTTCAGGTACTTTGGTTTAGATAAATTACACCTTAAAAGCATAGACAATTGCATACACAGGTTCATTTATTCATGTTCACCGATTCCTAAAATGATTAGATTCGCATTCACTAATACTAATCCTTTAGCAAACAAGTCAATTCAAACAGTGATCAGTTGATTAAACTAACATGTTTCCTAGTGTTCAGTTCGTATCAAGCAAGACTTGTAATAATAGTTAATCAAATTACTAATTCAATTTAACCTCTTGTTGATGGTTTATCACACAAGGCTCACACATTTACTTACTTATTTCCGAGTTAATCCTAGTTTCACAATCACTATTCCTAGTCATATAATCTTGATGGTCATCAAAATCATAAGAGACAAGCAATCAAGCAGATGCTCATACAACTTAATTTACTTGACAATTAACAACAAATAATTATTATTAACGCGTAAGGATCTTTTAAAAAGCTTGGCAAGATAAATTAAACATAAAACAACAATCTAATCTAGCAATTAATCTATAAATCAAGGTTTCATTCAATCATAAACACAAAGTAAAAAGTTTTTACACCTAAATCAGAAACTAAACACATAATAGTATCATTGTGGGATGCTAAACATGGTCACATTAACAACCCACATGATTACCGACACGTATCCGCTCTCTAATCCTTCCGATCTCCGCTCCCGTTAGCTTAACGGCCTTCCGGCCGCCTTATAGACCCTCAAAACGGCTTAACAGAAGTTAATTATCGACTAAATTAGGTTAGAAGTCGTATCCCCCCGCCTGGCTGGCCAATAGTCGTTATTTAAAACCTTTGGGACTGACTTACGTACGCTGGGCGTAAGTCGGTTTACGCAGGGCGTAGCTAGAAGTCCATCGCGATAAGGAAGTCCAGATAAACACCCAATACGCTGGGCGTAACCTTAACTATGTTGGGCGTAGTCCGTGTTTCAGCATTACGCTTAGCGTAACTTATATTACGCTGGGCGTAATTGCACTTTTCAACATTTTTATTCTTTTAGCTTCTAAACCCGATTTCCGCTCCAGTCTTTTCTTTTCCGCTCTAACGACAACTAATAGCTGCAAATCATAATTCAAAGCAATATAAGTACCTTTTAGTTCTAAAATAAAGGCTAAAATATTAAGATATAATGTATAAATATATATATAAAATTACACATATCAAAATACCCCACACATAGCATTTGCTTGCCCCCAAGCAAACTTACTTTTATTTTACCAATATCGCACTAAACAATCCATTTTAAACTTAGCCATTATGTCAAGACCGCAACGCATGCATTTGTGTCTAAATTTTTTTCCTAAGGACCCTCCTAATTCTAAATACTCACAATCCTCATAAACACTCGCCCACTTCTTTTGAACAATGCTCATTTTATGCAACCCTCCGAATCCATCCGCAGAAAACTTTCTAACCTCAAGGTATTTTTGTAGAGCTACCCAAGCATACATAAACTAGAGAATTACAACTTTTTCACTTTTTGATTTTTGGCATCTTCCACTTTTGAATTTTTTTTTCTTTGATCTTCATATTTTGACTTTGATTGCTCAAAAAAATTCTTCAATTTTTCACTTTTTGGTAATTTCCCTCTCTTTTTTTACATGTATCTCACTTTTTTTTTTCTTTTCACTCAAAACCTACATGCTTAAGCAGGGGTGCTCTACTTCAACCTTTATTTGTTAAGACATTAGTCTAAGTGCAATGACTACATAAGTTTTCCTGGATATATTTCAGGTACAGGCTGCTAAACATATTGCATCCCTCAAACTAAGAGAAGTTGTATTTTTGTCCCATGATTTCACTAGAATAAGGGAGGCCACAAATGCACTATAACATGTATTGGCTCAAATAAACATTTGAGTTCACATCGGATCATCCCATACAATATTTAGCAAAATTTTAAATTATCACTAGATTTTTCTAAATTAAACCATTATTTCAAGTTTATAAATTTTTAAATTTTCCTAAATCTAGCAATTTTCAAACTATTATTTCAATTTTAATTTACTTTTATCTACCCCTTACCCCACACTTATTTCATACAATGCCCTCATTGTATGCATAAAACTAATTAAGCACATAAAAAGGGAGAAAAAGGAACAGACTCCCCTGGGGTAGTTGTGGCGAGATCGAATGGGGCTGCTACAAGTTGCTCCAAACATTGCCGAAAGACTGGAAACTGGAACTGCTGCTTCTGAATTTTCAAGAAAGCCGACTTCTAAGATGTGGTGCAAAGATTGCAAATAAATGCAATATGTAGTAATCATGACGTGGGAAAGTGTAACGCCCGGGTTTCAGGGCTAAGCATTTTTGTCAATATAATAGTCTAGGTCAACTCTTGTAACTCTTTTTGAAGTAATAAAGATGAAATATTTGAGTATTATGTGAATTATGTGTGTTTATGTGTTTATTATTTAATTATAAGTGTATAATTAATAAATAATAAAAATAAGCGTCAAAATTAAAGTGTGAGATAAGCCCGATATCTCTACATAAAGTTGTATACTATGTCTCAAGGTTTCCGTACATATAAAGAACGCCGAAATCCGAGTTATAACGAAGAAGTTATGGCCCGTCGAAGTTTTACGGCAAAACTGGCACGACACCGGGAAGCGTAAATAGTGAATTTACGATAGAGCGAGATCTAGCCTTAGCAATCTAAACAAAAGTTGTAGAATATGTTAAACTAAGAGCGTCGATAAAAAGAACGCCCAAATCTGACTTCGTATGAGGAAGTTATGATTTTTCTAAGATTCGGCTTAGCAGTGCACGACCCGAAACTCGAATTTTAGTTCGAGCGGTTTTTGGCCTACGCGACCTAAATGAGAGTTGAAGATCTCATTAATAGGAACTCAACGGTAAAAAGATGGACGAAAACGGAGTTCGTATGAAGGAGTTACGAATTCTTCGCGGTCATTTAACAGTCTAAAGGCCTCCTACTGTTAAATTTGAGATCGGTCGAGAATTAGCCGACGGAGTCTAAATGAAAGTTGTAGATCTTGATTTTACCTACGCGTGGATATAAAGAACGTCGAAAACGGAGCTCGTATGCGAGAGTTATGATTTTTCTAAGTTCGAAGGCTGACACGCGATAGGGGGTGACGTGGCACCACCAGAATTGGACACGTGGCACCACCAGAAGGCCACCACATGCACCAACTCGGCGAGTCATGACTCAGACTCGGCGAGTCCATCAGATTTCTCCCCTATAAATAGAGGTGCCGGGTTCCCTCATTTTCTCACCCCTCAACCTTCTTCTTTCTCTCTCTATACTCTCTCTCTAAGCTCCTTAAGCCCCCTAAAAGCCTAGGTAAACCCCCTAGCACCCGAAGGAAGCCCCGAGGCTCCCGGAGTTCCGAGAAAAGAGCCTTTCGGCTCGGGAACGCTGCTCCAGCGAAGCCCGGTTTTCGAGAAAACCCGCTGTAAGTGAGCTATACCTACCCTAACTTTAGTTTAACTTATGTTTTAATATAGTAACGTTATTAGGAACTTATAATAAGTACTTGGGCTATTATTATGAGTATTATTAACGCTTAATAATACTCGGACTAATTAATTTGTCGCGGTTATCATTAAACTAAACCCTAGTGGTACCGATACTAGGTTTTATCGAAGGAATATCGTTTTGAGAGTATCGAAGCGCCGTCCGAGTGCTGAGTCACCACCTTTCAGGTGAGTGCATAGTTACTTTCAGCTTACACATAGATATGAAGTATTTTATATAAATTACGTGCTATGTGTGCATATTATCTGAATACTTGCTATCTATGCTGGATGAACATTGTTATACATGTTTTCAATGATTTAAACTGTATATGTATTTTATATCTACGAAAATGTTGGGGTAAAACATGGGTAGATGTAATAGCTGATGTGTGATAAAATGATGAGAGGCCTCGATGTTGATGTTGTTGTTTCTGTCATCTAGCGGAGTATGGATGACGACCACGGACTCTTCTAGACAGTCCAGTGGAACACTAGTAGGCTCGCAACCTGTAGGTGTTTGTGAACGATGTGCTCACCGGTGTACTCCATCCCCCACATGGTTGCCTTTAGGACATTTATTGCCAAGGAATCCCCTTAGCAGTAGTGTCCGTCCCGATGATGATCCTTAGGCTAGGTCCCTTATGATAGGTGTTTAGGGACGTAAAGTGAGGATAACGGGAACGGGTAATCGGGTTATTGTTGATCGATGAAATTAATAAACTTATTTATTGTGGGTTGAAAACCCTATGTGCTCACCAGGCTCCCAAGCCTGACCCACTTAGTTTCTTGTATTACAGGTAGTGGCGCATGAGCATAGGTGTGATGTTTTGGACAAGGGATTACGGATATAGGCCTGTAGATATGAAATAATGTAGTAAGGCTTATATTGTACTGTTTATGCTTTTGATCTGTACGAACATGAAATCCCGAGTCTTTTAATGAAATACATTTCTATGGAAATGCTTTTGATAAATCTTTATCATATTTTTGTTTTGGGACAAATTCCGCAACACTTTCATTTAAAAATGTAACTCTGATTTTTAAACAAAGCATAAACAAACCGGTCTTTTCTGGCCGTGATTTTGGGGATGTCACAGTTGGTATCAGAGCATTAGTTTAAGCGAACTAGGAATTTGTAGGATTTCTAGACTTAAACTTAGAATGCTAAGCGATGATTGTGAGGTGTGAGCACTAGCTTATTTTAGGAATTGTGCCTAAAATGCTTTTATGTGCTAAATGCTTTGTGCATGATATGCTGTTATTTGTTCGGATCTATGGTCTGTTGCCGACCGGATCTGGAAACCTTATGTGTTTAGGATTCTAAACGTACGACTACGATATTAGAACTAGCATGTAAACGTTTCGGAGTGACAAGGACAATTCAAACGTCTATCCTAAATAAAGATCTAAATTCACCTTATTCGGTGTATAGATCAAGATGGCAAGGACCCGTAGCGGAAACGTGAACGCGAATGGAGATAGGAACCAACCCCCAGTGGTTCAACAAATACTTGTTGTAGAAGAAGTTGCACCTGAGCCAGTCACGATGGCTGGAGTGCAAGCGATGATCCAGGCTATGTTGGATCGTCAAATGGAGGAAACCAGACGTTTGCTCCAGCAAAATCGAGAGGAAGAGACTATTCAGATCGAACAGCCCGAGTTGAACGAAGGGCAGACTGAGGAGGGAAACTATAGTGGGACTGTTGGTCAAGCCAACCCACCGATAGTTAGGCAAAACCACCAGGAGGGAGGAAATGACGGACGTGGATGCAAATACAAGGATTTCATGGCATCCAAGCCACCGAGTCTATCTGGAAGCCCGACGCCGGTGGAAGTCATGAATTGGATCTCTGAGATGGAGACAATGTTTGAGAGTTGCGAGTGTAGCAATAGGCAGAAGACCGTTCTTGCGGTTCCTTTGTTGAAATCTGGAGTACTAAGCTGGTGGAAGCTACTAGCTGACTCAATGCCCAAAGGGGAAGCAAGCAAGATGTCGTGGGAGGATTTTCTGGTACATTTGAAGATACAATACTGCTCTGAGCAGGATCTTCTAGAAATCAACAACGAATTCCAAAATCTAAAGAAGGGAAGAATGAGCGTTACTGAATACGCTGCAAGCTTTACTGAGAAAATGAAGCTTGTTCCTCACCTCGTCCCAACAGAACTCTCCAAGGTTAACAAATTTGCCCTCGGATTACCAGCGGACTTCGGTCCAATGGTCAAACAATCTACCACTCTGAAAGCCGCCATCTGGGCTGCTAAGAATGTGGAGACCCAGATACGAGAGAAGGGTCTGGAGAGAGCGGAAGTGGGAGAGAAAAGGAAATTTGACGGATCCTCAAGGTCCGGTAAGAAAGGTAGATTCTCGAAGTTTGGTTCGAGAGGAGGAGGATCAGAAGCGAAGTGGTGTGACAAGTGCAAGAAGAAGCACTCTAGGAAGTGTGAAGGAGGGGTCACTTGTTACAAATGTGGAAAGCCTGGGCACTATGCCAATGAATGCACGTTCACTAAGAAGGTATGTTATGAGTGCAACGAGGAGGGGCACATTTCAAGGGATTGCCCGAAGAAGAAGGAGGCAGGAAGACCCAACATACCACCAAAGCCGAAGGCGAGAGCCTTCCAGATGACGCTCGAGGCTGCAAAGGAGGCAGCAGACGTCGCTTCAGGTACCTTTCTTGTAAATGGTTTGCCTGCAAATATACTATTTGATTCCGGAGCCAACTACTCCTTTGTGTCGCATAAATTTGGTGGGAAATTAGCATTGCCTGTAGAAAAACTAGATAATGCCCTGATTGTAGAAGTTGCCAATGGCAAATTCGTACCTGTTAGTAATCGTATTAGGAACATCGTCATTGACCTAAACGGAAACGAATTCCACGAAGAGCTATTACCCATAGAGTTAAACGGTTTCGACATCGTTTTGGGTATAGATTGGCTTAGCGCCAACGACGCTGAGATTCAATGCCGAAAGAAGATAGTAAAGGTAAACCCACCCGAAAAAGAATCATTTATGGTGTATGGGGACAAACGCAGAGTGAATTCTGGAATCATCTCCCTGATGAAAGCCAGGAAATGTTTGTCCAAAGGATATGCATCATACTTGGCATTCGTAATCGATGCCAAGAAGGAGAAGAAAGAGGTGCAGAATATACCGGTTGTGTGTGATTATCCGGAAGTCTTTCCCGAAGATCTTCCCGGATTACCACCTGATAGGCAAGTGGAGTTTCGTATAGACTTGTTACCAGGAACAACACCGATAGCAAAGGCACCTTACCGATTAGCACCGACGGAGATGAAGGAGCTCATGACGCAACTTCAGGAGCTGTTGGACAACGGTTTTATTCGACCTAGTTCATCACCCTGGGGAGCTCCGGTGTTATTCGTAAAGAAGAAGGACGGAAGCATGAGGATGTGCATAGACTACCGAGAGCTGAATAAGGCAACGGTGAAGAACAAGTATCCATTGCCGAGGATTGATGACCTATTCGATCAGCTACAAGGTTCGAGCTACTTCTCAAAGATCGATCTTAGGTCAGGATATCATCAGCTGAAGGTGAGAGAGCAGGATATTGAAAAGACTGCATTCAGAACGAGATATGGACACTACGAGTTCTTGGTTATGTCATTCGGGCTAACCAATGCTCCCGTAGCATTCATGGATTTGATGAATAGGGTTTGTAAACCATTCCTCGATAAATCCGTGATAGTGTTCATCGACGACATTCTCATCTACTCGAAAATCCAAGAGGAGCATGGCAAGCATCTACGAGAAGTATTAGAAGTGTTGAAGAAGGAGAAGCTTTTTGCAAAGTTCTCTAAATGCGACTTTTGGATACGGGAAGTCCAATTCTTGGGTCATGTTGTTAACCAGGAGGGAATAATGGTTGACCCCGCAAAGATCGAGGCTGTAATGAAGTGGGAACGCCCAAAGAGTCCCATGGAAATTCGAAGCTTTCTAGGATTAGCCGGATATTATCGACGATTTATCCAAGGCTTTTCTTCGATAGCTGCTCCATTAACAGCTTTGACTCATAAAGGAGCTACGTATACGTGGAGTGAGAAACACGATGAGGCATTCGAGAAGCTAAAGAAGAAGTTATGTGAAGCACCGATACTTTCTCTACCCGATGGAGTCGAAGATTTCGCGGTTTATAGTGACGCTTCTGGAGTCGGGTTGGGTTGTGTTCTGACCCAAAGAGAAAAGGTGATAGCATACGCATCTCGACAATTGAAAGAGCACGAAAAGAACTACCCCACTCATGATCTGGAGTTGGCAGCGGTAGTTTTGGCCTTAAAGATATGGAGGCATTACCTCTACGGCACGAAGTGCAAGCTCTTCACTGATCATAAGAGTCTCCAGTATCTCTTTAATCAGAAGGAGTTGAACATGAGGCAACGACGCTGGCTAGAACTTCTCAAGGACTACGACTGTGAGATACTTTACCACCCAGGTAAAGCAAATATTGTTGCTGATGCTCTCAGTCGGAAAGTCAATCTGGAAAGGAAAAGGCCAAGGGCGTTAAGAATTGAAGTCGTCTCGACGATTGTCGAAAGTATCAGGAAAGCTCAAGAAGAAGCTTTAGAGAAAAATGACCGAAAGGAAGAACGTTTGGGAAGAACGTTAGTGTTCGGTACAAACAGTCGAGGACTGAAGGTATTCCAAGATCGAATTTGGGTACCTAATACGGGAGGAATAAGAGATCTTCTGATGGAAGAAGCACATAAGACCATGTACTCAATTCATCCCGGTAGCACTAAAATGTATAGGGACCTAAAACCCTACTACTGGTGGCCGACGATGAAGCTCGATGTTGCAAAGTATGTGGCCGAGTGCGTAACATGTGCGAGGGTTAAGGCACAACATCAGAAACCGTATGGGAGTTTAGAACCTTTACCTGTACCCATGGGTAAATGGGAAGACATCACCATGGATTTTGTGACTAAACTACCCAGGACGAAGAACGGTCACGACATGATTTGGGTAGTCGTGGATCGTTTCACCAAGAGTGCACACTTCATAGCAGCCAACGAGAAGTGGTCTATGGATAAGCTCGCAAATGCTTACGTGAAGGAAATTGTAAGACTTCACGGTGTCCCTCTTACGATTGTATCAGATCGTGATAGTCGTTTCACGTCAAGGTTTTGGAGGAGTCTACAAGAGGAGTTGGGTACAAAGTTATGTTTGAGTACTGCTTACCATCCGCAAACTGATGGTCAGAGCGAAAGAACGATTCAGACATTGGAAGATATGCTAAGAGCATGTACCCTCGAATTCCAAGGAAATTGGGACGAGCACTTACCTCTGGTAGAATTCTCCTACAACAATAGTTTTCACTCGAGCATCAAGATGGCACCTTACCAAGCCTTGTATGGACAAAAGTGTCGTACGCCGTCTTGTTGGCTTGAAGCCGGAGAGAAGCAGTTTATGGGCCCCGAGATAGTCCATGAGACTGTTGAGAAGTTGAAGGTGATTAGGGAAAGAATGTTAGCAGCTCAGGATCGTCAGAAGAGTTATGCTGACAAGAAAAGACGACCGATAACCTTCGAAGTTGGGGATTCCGTTTTGCTTAAAGTCTCACCGTGGAAGGGACTTATAAGATTCGGGAAACGAGGAAAGTTGAGTCCAAGGTTTATTGGACCATTCAAAGTTCTTCAGAAGATAGGGAACCAAGCTTACAAGTTGGAATTGCCCGAAGAACTCAATGGTATTCATAACACTTTCCATGTGTGTTATTTGAGGAAATTCACGGGAGATGTTCCCGACATAATTCCAATCTCAAAGTTAAGGATGGATGAGAATAAAAGGCTGATCGAAGAGCCTGAGGCAATTGTTGACCGTAAGACTAAGAAGTTACGACGCAAGATGGTCGACTTGGTGCTAGTCCGATGGAAACATTCGAATGGGCCGAATCTCACTTGGGAAACAGAGGATGACATGCTGAGTCGCTATCCACATCTGTTTGCTGATGCATGATTCCGGGACGGAATCATCCTAAGGGGGAGAGAATTGTAACGCCCGGGTTTCAGGGCTAAGCATTTTTGTCAATGTAATAGTCTAGGTCAACTCTTGTAACTCTTTTTGAAGTAATAAAGATGAAATATTTGAGTATTATGTGAATTATGTGTGTTTATGTGTTTATTATTTAATTATAAGTGTATAATTAATAAATAATAAAAATAAGCGTCAAAATTAAAGTGTGAGATAAGCCCTATATCTCTACATAAAGTTGTAGACTATGTCTCAAGGTTTCCGTACATATAAAGAACGCCGAAATCCGAGTTATAACGAAGAAGTTATGGCCCGTCGAAGTTTTACGGCAAAACCGACACGGCACCGGGAAGCGTAAATAGTGAATTTACGATAGAGCGAGATTTAGCCTTAGCAATCTAAACAAAAGTTGTAGAATATGTTAAACTAA
Source organism: Lactuca sativa (assembly GCF_002870075.4). Taxonomy (NCBI): domain Eukaryota; kingdom Viridiplantae; phylum Streptophyta; class Magnoliopsida; order Asterales; family Asteraceae; genus Lactuca; species Lactuca sativa. Next base: position 206,556,444 of record NC_056629.2, on the reverse strand, counting down.
GAGCGTCGATAAAAAGAACGCCCAAATCTGACTTCGTATGAGGAAGTTATGATTTTTCTAAGATTCGGCTTAGCACTGCACGGCCCGAAACTCGAATTTTAGTTCGAGCGGTTTTTGGCCTACGCGACCTAAATGAGAGTTGAAGATCTCATTAATAGGAACTCAACGGTAAAAAGATGGACGAAAACGGAGTTCGTATGAAGGAGTTACGAATTCTTCGCGGTCATTTAACAGTCTAAAGGCCTCCTACTGTTAAATTTGAGATCGGTCGAGAATTAGCCGACGGAGTCTAAATGAAAGTTGTAGATCTTGATTTTAACTACGCGTGGATATAAAGAACGTCGAAAACGGAGCTCGTATGCGAGAGTTATGATTTTTCTAAGTTCGAAGGCTGACACGCGATAGGGGGTGACGTGGCACCACCAGAATTGGACACGTGGCACCACCAGAAGGCCACCACATGCACCAACTCGGCGAGTCATGACTCAGACTCGGCGAGTCCATCAGATTTCTCCCCTATAAATAGAGGTGCCGGGTTCCCTCATTTTCTCACCCCTCAACCTTCTTCTTTCTCTCTCTATACTCTCTCTCTAAGCTCCTTAAGCCCCCTAAAAGCCTAGGTAAACCCCCTAGCACCCAAAGGAAGCCCCGAGGCTCCCGGAGTTCCGAGAAAAGAGCCTTTCGGCTCGGGAATGCTGCTCCAGCGAAGCCCGGTTTTCGAGAAAACCCGCTGTAAGTGAGCTATACCTACCCTAACTTTAGTTTAGCTTATGTTTTAATATAGTAACGTTATTAGGAACTTATAATAAGTACTTGGGCTATTATTATGAGTATTATTAACGCTTAATAATACTCGGACTAATTAATTTGTCGCGGTTATCATTAAACTAAACCCTAGTGGTACCGATACTAGGTTTTATCGAAGGAATATCGTTTTGAGAGTATCGAAGCGCCGTCCGAGTGCTGAGTCACCACTTTTCAGGTGAGTGCATAGTTACTTTCAGCTTACACATAGATATGAAGTATTTTATATAAATTACGTGCTATGTGTGCATATTATCTGAATACTTGCTATCTATGCTGGATGAACATTGTTATACATGTTTTCAATGATTTAAACTGTATATGTATTTTATATCTACGAAAATGTTGGGGTAAAACATGGGTAGATGTAATAGCTGATGTGTGATAAAATGATGAGAGGCCTCGATGTTGATGTTGTTGTTTCTGTCATCTAGCGGAGTATGGATGACGACCACGGACTCTTCTAGACAGTCCAGTGGAACACTAGCAGGCTCGCAACCTGTAGGTGTTTGTGAACGATGTGTTCACCGGTGTACTCCATCCCCCACATGGTTGCCTTTAGGACATTTATTGCCAAGGAATCCCCTTAGCAGTAGTGTCCGTCCCGATGATGATCCTTAGGCTAGGTCCCTTATGATAGGTGTTTAGGGACGTAAAGTGAGGATAACGGGAACGGGTAATCGGGTTATTGTTGATCGATGAAATTAATAAACTTATTTATTGTGGGTTGAAAACCCTATGTGCTCACCAGGCTCCCAAGCCTGACCCACTCAGTTTCTTGTATTACAGGTAGTGGCGCATGAGCATAGGTGTGATGTTTTGGACGAGGGATTACGGATATAGGCCTGTAGATATGAAATAATGTAGTAAGGCTTATATTGTACTGTTTATGCTTTTGATCTGTACGAACATGAAATCCCGAGTCTTTTAATGAAATACATTTCTATGGAAATGCTTTTGATAAATCTTTATCATATTTTTGTTTTGGGACAAATTCTGCAACACTTTCATTTAAAAATGTAACTCTGATTTTTAAACAAAGCATAAACAAACCGGTCTTTTCTGGCCGTGATTTTGGGGATGTCACAGAAAGTGTCAATCACGTCGTCTCGTCGAGAGATGTGAAATCTAAACATGGCCAAAATGTGAAAATTGTTGGTCACATCGTCATATCAAGAATGTCATCCTCTTCTCGCGATGAAAACCCCCCCACGACATTGGAAAGTGTCAACTATGTCGTGGCAGCCAGGATGATACTTCTACCTCGTTTCGAAATAAAACACTATGGTGTGGGAACAGCTCATCCATACCATAAGAGTCAAAATATAGTAAAAATGCCACTCTTCTAAATAATCGCTCACAAAATCAATACGCACCCCACACTTATGAAAAATCGTGGGTCTTGACTATAATCTTCGAACTCTCACACGGCTCTCTCTAGCAACAATTGGACCTAGCTGCTGAACTTACTGCCAGCTTTCTAAGGGCGAAAATTCTGCAAAGATCTAAACAACCAAAGAGCATCAACATGGAAAACAAAAGTACCAAAAATAAAACAACCTAAATTAAACTTAATTACATACCAAATAAAAATAATAATACTAAGCAACGCAACAATAAACTAAAAATAACATAAAAATAAAAAGGATAAACTAAGTCACTCGTCATCCTCGTCATCGTGCTGCTGTGTCCCAGATGTACCGACTCCATCAGGTCGTGACTGGAATGGTGGAGGAAAAGGAACCGAGTACTGAAATCCCTGATGGGCAAAAAATGCGGTCAGCGCATCCCCATATCACTGCTGCTGTCTCTCTATGTGTGCAACGCGTTCACCCAGGCTCTGAACTCCCTCGTCAATGCGCTAAGCCAGGTAACGTATATCAATCTCTGGCTCAGGTCCCTGCTATGCTCCTTGAGGAGTGGGTCTACGCCATTGGGCTCGTCGCGGCTGTGGCTCGACTGTACCCTCCTCGTCGGCCACGTCATCTGGTCGTACCCGTAAGACACCATCCTCGCCCCGCTTAAGTACACGCATTGACTCCAATAACTGAAGGCTCATCGGCCTCATATCATGAAACACCATCGATCTTGTAATATCGTGCGTCAACAACTAATAGGATCGAGCTAATCGTGTGATAAAATGCCCCCCCTGCACGCAAATCGGGCTATCCTCCCGAAGTCCCCTGGCCCTCCTACCTAAATAAGCGGCTAAAGCAACTGGAAGGTTCAGGTGCCTCCCTGGAGTAACAAGCGCCCATAAGAAATACAAGTCTTTAGAAGGCACTCCCTCACTATTCTTATGGTGCGTGAGAGATAAGGAAATCAGACGGTGCAACAATCTATATGTGGTAGACCGAATCATCCTCCCCCGTCCAGTAGATGGTGTGTACACTCCCCCAGTAATCTCCACCTAGAAAGAGTTTTCATTGTAGTCATCCGGCCGGCCCGTGAGACAATTAGCAAGGAATGCACGGAGGTGGACACTCCTCGTCTCGTCTGCTGTATATATCCCAACTCGAGTGGCTAGCTTAATCGCGCTGCACTCCCGACTCACACCACCCAGTCTAAAGGAAAAGGCTGTCCTATCACCGGTTGTCTTCCTAGGGTCATAGGAAACTATAGCATAAAACTCCAGCAAAAATTCTCGATACACAGGCTCATGGATCCTGAACAATCTTGCCCAACCCTGACATACGAACAAATGCACGCCACTCGTGTCCGAGTGTGTGTATTGCAAAAAATTCTGGATCAGCGCATCAAGTCCAGTGTGGGCCGCCAACTCCCAATCAAATGAAGGTGCTATGTCAATCTCCTTAGTATGCAGTAGACTCAAAATTTTCACATATTTAGCCTGGGTTTCATTGTTTAGAGTTTGCGGGAATTGTAAGAAACAGTGATCGGTCACGTCCTCGGGTGGGTTGGTTCTTTGAGTTCTACGAGCCATAATCTGCAAAAATAAAAACAACACAAAACCAAAACAAAATACCACAACATTAAACATAATTAAATGAAAAATATGGGTGCTGTTCTGGGCTGTACGCTGGGTGTACATCTAGCATACGCTAGGCGTACGTCTAGAGCATCGAATCTGTCCCCTGTTTGGTCATTGTTTAGCCATAATAAACATTCAACAAATACTCACAGGAGAATCATGAAGGGCAGTCACAGTATGGGTAAACTACTTAGGCATACTCCCAAATATTCGTTCGTAGTTCGTATTCTGGGCTAATGTCTAGAACGTTATGTGTTCGTTCAAATGCTCAAATCGAAGGTTAATACACGAGTTTAAGGACAAATTAAGTCCCAAGGTTTAGTCAAATGATCGAAATCGGCATTATTAAGACATAAACAAACTCAGATTCATGTGAAATCGACCCTAATTCAAGAAGCGTATAAACCCTAGATTTCGATTTAGGCTTAATACAACAAATATTACTGATTTAAATACAAATTAAGGAGACATGACATCTGAATAACATACCTTTTTGATAAGTTTTACAAGAAACCAAGAAAATTGGAGTTTCCTTGGAAGGATTCGGCCGTCACAATGTAGGCTTGAAGTAACAAAATGGTGGAAGAACAAAAAGTCAAAGGGTTTAAAAGAATACCTGACACCGACTTACGTTGGGCGTAATTTCCATTGTACGTGGGGCGTACCTCCAATTCCCTGACTAGTCTGGTCGCGACCATTCGCTTAGTACGCTAGGCGTACTTGTAGTTACGCTGGGCGTAATTTTACTGTATTATTTCCTTTTCTCTCTTTTTTTTCTTTTTCCTTATTTGAAATCCCTTTTTCAACTAATTCATTTGGGGACTTTTTAATAATTAAAAAAAATAAGACATCATGATCACTTGTCTTTGTCGAGATCAAACAACAATGGTTGATTAAAACCCTTGCACACACGAAATGGTTTGTGAAAACAACAACTTTCGGGACCCGTTAGAATATTTCCTTTGTTTTCTTCTCACCTTTAACTAAAAGTAGAACAAGAGGTGACCTAACTAGTAAAGAACAACAAGAGCTCGGTCTTCTACTTAACCACCACAATACGCCTTGCTATACTACGCCCCATGGATTGAGTTGGAAAAATCAACAAAGTAGTAGGCTAAGCAGGTCAAGAATTCCCTAATCGCTTGCATTCTCGAAACCCATGCAAAAGGTAAAGCCAATCAATGTGTACGATCCCAAATTCCTGCAATTAACAACAAGAACCTTCCTGACAAGTGAAATGATATCAACGAAAATAAAACTAAAAATAAAAGCTAACTAAAAACAAATAACGAATAATCAAATAAACTAAATTAATTAAAAGCCGTTCCCCGACAACGGCGCCAAAAACTTGATGTGAATTTTTTATGCACTGGTTTTTTTATTTGTAAGTCCTAATTTATCGCATCTAAACCACACCTTACAGGAAGTGAACCCGATCGAGTATAGTATAGCTTTGATAAGCAAGGGTGTTGAACACAAGGGGAACAGTGGTGAATTAATTTAAAATATTTGATTATATGTTACAAAACACACGAAAGACATAAAGAAATGGTTTAATAAATATTCAAGGTCCAACACTAGGTAAGCTACCCAAGCCCACTAGTGACCCACTAATGGCCCAATTTGCTATATTGGGCCCAATCCCTTAATGGGCCTTACCCTAAGCCCAATTATATTTTCCTTGGCTCATATTAATTGACTCCTGATGGCCCACTATGTCCCAAAGGCCTAAAATCCAAAACACAGCCCACACCGAGGCCCAATATGCCCAAAGCCCAACTCTGCTGAGTATGCTGGGCGTACTCCAATGTATGCTAAGCGTACTGGTCCTGCTAGTGCGTAGGCTGGGCATACCTGTACGTACGCTCAATGTAATCCTCCTGTTAAGACACTTTTCCATTAAGTGCTTGATACTCCACTCCAGAGGCTACCAACTCAGATCCAGGTACTTACTGATGTCTTAAACCATAAAGTCACTAACTTGGTGACTTGCAATCCACCAAAGAAGCCCAAACTCAAAAGGTGACAACATGCTTTCATTCCAAGGGCTAGATCTCATGCATGGACACAAATGAGTCCTAAAGGTTGAAACTTTACTGCTTATGGGACTCATATGACACTAAGGATGGCAACCCTGGACCTAGAAGGTGAGTTGTGACTTAGAGGTCAAATCTTGGAACCAAAAAGACCCAAAAATTCCATTAACATAGATCTAAGCATACACAAGGAAAGTTTCAGACTTGATACCTCACAATGGTCCAAAATGGAACAAAAATCTCAGATCTATAGCTTCCCTTTTGATCCACCACATTGCTAATCTCTTATCTTGTTTTGAAATAGCTTTACAACACCTAAATACTCACTTAATGGTCACCAAAGCTTCAATAACACTCAAGGAGGGTTGGAGTTCATGAAGACTACCTAAGGATGAGATGGGGCTGGCCCCTTTGAGCATAATGTTCCTTTTATAGCGTCACATTCCCAAATTAGGGTTTTAGGAAAGTTGAGCGTACGCTGGGCGTACGCCTCCACGCACCCGCGACCATGCACCCTATTACGTTGGGCGTAACCCAACTTACGTTGGGCGTACTCACGCGCCTCATATTTGCATGCATGGCTCTTCTTGCCAACTTTTCCCATTAAGGGACCATTAATGTCAATAACTTCAAATCATCATAATTCCTTCATTCTAAGTCTGTTTCCGATAAACCTTATATCCACGAATAGGAGACGAGAAATCTACACTTCTATAAACTTATCCTCACCTCAAAATATTCCGAACGAAGATTCAAAATTTGTAAGGAGATTGAACTGCCACTTACCGATATAACCCTGGTTTCAAGGCACAAACCAAACTGTCGGATCACCTCAATCACATCTTCTGTACCTAAATGGGTCTAGATCTCTCCTTTGCAAAGGCCCTAAGTCTTACAATAATCCATCTATAGGCCATGGTCCCGAATTAGAAAAGCGATTCGGAACAAGGCGTTACAACTCTCCCCCAGTTAAACTAGACTTCGTCCTCGAAGTCCGCTATGACCAACTATCCTGCGCTTTGCTCACCACATCCCTTCTCGATGCATACGTCACCTACTGGGTCCGATCCCCGAATGACCCCTACGATTAGTCTTCCGACCGGTCTCTTCGCTAAAATAATACCTGAAGATAAGAACCTCAAGAGCACTCTGAACAACTACCTTCTTGTTCTCCGTGAAGGACATACCTTTGCTGTGACTACACCTCCAGCCACTCCCAGTGTTGGTTGCTTCACTGACACCCACTGAATGTTTCCTCCTACCATGTCCCGGTGCTGACAACCTATCCTAGTGAATGGGTCGGATAATCCTTCGAGTCAAATATTCATACCTGCAACCCTAGCAAACAGTGACCAGTTGATTAAACTAACATGTTTCCTAGTGTTCAGTTCGTATCAAGCAAGACTTGTAATAATAGTTAATCAAATTACTAATTCAATTTAACCTCTTGTTGATGGTTTATCACACAAGGCTCACACATTAACTTACTTATTTCCGAGTTAATCCTAGTTTCACAATTGCTATTCCTAGTCATATAATCTTGATGGTCATCAAAATCATAAGAGACAAGCAATCAAGCAGATGCTCATACAACTTAATTTACTTGACAATTAACAGCAAATAATTATTATTAACACATAAGGATCTTTTAACAAGCTTGGCAAGATAAATTAAACATAATCCAACAATCTAATATAGCAATTAATCTATAAATCAAGGTTTCATTCAATCATAAACACAAAGTAAAAGGTTTTTACACCTAAATCGGAAACTAATCACATAATAGTATCACAGTGGGATGCTAAACATGGTCACGTTAACAACCCACATGATTACCGACACGTATCCGCTCTCTAATCCTTCCGATCTCTGCTCCCGTTAGCTTAACGGCCTTCCGGCCGCCTTATAGACCCTCAAAATGGCTTAACAAAAGTTAATTATCGACTAAATTAGGTTAGAAGTCGAATCCCCCCTCCTGGCTGGCCAATAGTCGCTATTTAAAACCTTTGGGACCGACTTACGTACGCTGGGCGTAGCTAGAAGTCCATTGCGATAAGGAAGTCCGGATAAACACCCAGTACGCTGGGCATAGCCCGTGTTTCAGCATTACGCTTAGCGTAACTTATATTACGCTAGGCGTGATTGCACAATAGCTGCAAATCATAATTCAAAGCAATATAAGTACCTTTTAGTTCTAAAAGAGAATAATAAAGGCTAAAATATTAATATATAATGCATAAAAATATATATAAAAATACACATATCACCACTCCGACCCTACAAGTCCTGGGATCCTCGATCCTCTATCTTAACCCTAAGGTCTCTACCAGGTCCCACCCGCACTACTATTAACATACGGGCCTCGACCACGGGTCTCACCCAACTATATCTTGGAGTAACCTCTCCCAAGGTCTCACCTCTCTAGGGCTATGCAGGCTAACTCCCTATAGATCTCAAGGAACTAACCCTTCCTAATTTCTATCATGTTATCTAGGAGATACGGACCTCGACCAAACTCCACTAACTAGGAGATACGGGCCCTCGCCCACACTCATCTACTAGCTACTAACAATGCTGTGGCTACCCTGCAGTCTTACCCCACTCTCCATGCTATCTCAACCACCGACTACTAATCCGAAGGCATCCCAAATTGCACTTACTCCTGCTCCTGTCTTCATGAATAGTTCTTCCCCACTTCGATTTGACTAGGTCCCTACATTCCCCAACTTAAGAAGGATTCCCAATCCTACTCTCTATCAAAAGAGGTCAGTCTACTGACATCCAACACTTACCACTGCTAGCGCTCCAACCCACCAACACCAATACTGAACCACTCTTGAAAACTAATAAAGCACATCCCATACCCCACTCATACCTGCTACTGCGACTGCATCTTAAGAACCGGTTAGAAAAGAGGGTACTACTATGAACTACCGACCAAAACCCATGGTATGCAAGCCAAACTAAAAGAGGGAATACAAGCCAAACTCAAAGTATTTTATTAATTTTTAAACTCATTAATGTAGTCCAACGATTTCCTCATTTAATAACATATTCAGATATTTTATCTCATTTTATAATATGTTGAGCATAAAGGAAACTTCTATTTTGGAAATCTAGCTTCATAGCTTTCAGAAGTTTTTACAAAGCATTTTCCATATCAACTCTAATAAACTATAATGGGTATAGTTTGGGATAACCCTCTAGGCAGTCTCTACCTAATCAGATTTCATAAATGAATATAAATGAACTATGGCAGATTTAGTTTATGTTATATGTTTTCTCAGAAGTATAAAGTACATTTATTCAAGGATAATTACTGTTTTATACTGATTTCTCGCTAGTAAACTAGATTATACAAAATTGTGAGGTGCTACTTCCATACTATACCCTTAGGTGTATAGTGATAAATCCTTTTAGTATAACCATAGTCTCCTGGAGGGAGAGCGTGAGATTTGTGAATAGATCTATTCGAGCTGACAATCCCACACCAGAACTACTAGCTACAGTTAGGCGGGCATGCCTATGGCGAACAAATGTCATTTAGCTTAACGCCTGAAGAACGTTATAAAGGTCTCTCGGTCATATCAAGTATGGTTATACGACTCACAAAATAGGTATAAACTAACTTTGTTTACGAACTCTCTTCTTTATTTGTTTTATTTTAAGTAATAAAACTACTTTTATATATGCTATTAGAAATCAAGGACTTGTAAACTGGCATCTCTACCTCTAGGATGGATAACATGTTTTTCTAAAAGTGATGGTTTATTTTCTACTAATAGACACTCTTTCAAGACCGCTTTTAATTAGAAAATACAGGATTTTCTTGAAGAACACTTTTCAAATGGATTCCAAGAACATTTTCTCACTAAAACTAAAATGCTTATGAACTCACCAGCTTTATGATGATATTCTTTCAAAGCTGCTTGTATTCTCAGGGAATTAGTAGACAGGTACTTCTAGGAGTTCGGAGAAGACGAAGAGTTAGAGACGCGTCTGTCTATTTAATTTTACTATGAATAAAAACTATGTATTAAACAATGTAAACCTTTTCACATATGTATTCAATGTCTGGTTGTGTTTACTATGCTTGTTATGATACAATTGTTGTGATACTATGCGTGACGTCCTCCATCCCCGAACGATTCCGCCATCACGGTTTCGGGGTGTGACAGATTGGTATCAGAGCCATTGTTTATAGTGAACTAAGTATATCAAACCTTGCTGGTATACAACTATAAATATTAAGGGGCCTAAGTGCTCTAAACTAAAAGTATACTTTCAAAAATATAAGTATTTTTATAAAAAGTATACAAGTATACCTAAGTACCCGAACCAGTGTCATAAGTAGAACAAAACAAAAGTATTTGGACGTTGGACATCACGGTTAAACCTGGGAAGTTATGTAATCATGTCTAGGGTCAATATAGCCTGATCAACTATATTCATTCGAGACATGACCAACATGTGCTTGGGAGTGACTGTGGTGTCGCAGCAAGTCTAAAACTTACCTAGGTACCAGAAGAGTTCTAGAACTAAACATAAGGGTTAAAATACTATAGGAGTATTTTAGGATGCTATAACGAACAAACCAGAAACTTACCCAAGAATCCATCATCGGAAGTATTATTAGATTCGATGCCTATCCCTTTACCATCACCTCGCGTAGATAGCATGGCTGGATTCCACCTCCTTGGCAACACGTACTTTCCCAACCAAGGAGATGATGGATGGATCGAGCCAGAGCTAGAAGGAAACCATGAAATTCCTTTGGAAAATGACCTTGCTGAACCATTTACCAAAGAGATTGACTCGGAACTCCAATACCAAATCCTAACCCTCGAGTTGAACTCCAAGGCCCAACGCCTATGTGGGTTGGGAGTTTGAATAGGTGGAGCTATGAGCAAGATCAACCTCTCCCATATGAAGGAAACCGCAACTTCTACAATCTGAACAAAGGAGGCCCCGCAGACAGGGCCTTTCCAATGCTGATACGCTAAGTGCCTCGTAATGTGGAGCTATGTGTGGCAACCCTTCAGCGAACTATGGAGCTCGAAGCTGATTCAAACACCAACACGGACCGCATCCGTTGCTTCGAGATTGCTCATGCGAGAGCTGCAAGGAACAATGAAGCCCTACAGTGAGAGTTAGCTATCACTCGAGCTGATCTCATAGAGCTCTGAGCATGCCAGACAGTATACGAGAGCCACCTACTTGACATGGAGCGCCAACTGGCTAACTTAAGGATCCGTCCAAGGAGTGCCCATCGCCGATAGGAGAATACTCTACTCATCCTTCCTTTTTGATCTAAGGAATAAACTTCATATCTATGTTCTAAGTAGCTCTTTTCTGTAAACATCCCTGTCCTTCATGTTTCCAAGATTCTTTCCCTGTTAGAATAACTTATACCTATTTTTAGGTCAAGGGTTCCGAAATATGGGTAATCTCCGTTTCAGTTATGATGGCAACAACCATATTTCCATTAAAGAAGATCTTTGTCAAAAGTATACCTTAGATTGATAGCATGAAAATTAAGCAACTTTATCAAAGTCACGCTACCGTTTCATCTTAGAAGCATGTGTCATAGGAAATACTCTTACCTTAAGACGATCATTCCTTTTCCCCATCGATTTCATATCAGTCTCCATAACAAGATACATCGTCATAATCGGCATGAGATGGTTGAGCCCAAATTGTGTTGATGTCCTTTGCTTCGAAAGGGCCATTCGTTTCAATCGTTCCCTCTGATGAAGTCCTCACTGTTCATAGTGATAGAATTTGTTCGAACCTTCGTATCATTTCCTGCGCCAGAGTCCAGAAGTATCTGCGAAAAAGGGATGCCATGCATTCCTGGCTTATGTTGTCGATGAGATGCAAAAAGTTAAAGGCCTCGAGAGCATCTTCGAAGTCTACAACTTTCCTGATGTCTTCCCTAAAGACATTCAAGGGATTTCTTCCGAGTGTCTAGTTGAATCCCGTATTGACTCGATCCCCGAAACTATCCTTATAGCTAAATCTCCATATCGTCTAGAGCCAAAAAAAATGTGAGAGTTATCCAACCAACGCAATGAGCTGAACTGCAAGGAGTTCGTAAGTTATTATATGTGAACTTTGTTGCGTTCAAATCATTTTCTATTCTTGCTAGGACCACATCATGGGGATGTGGGTCGAATAAAAAATGAGAAATATTAGTGCATAGATATACCTTTAGGATACATCCAGAGGCAACCATTGTTGCTCACAAACTCTTTTCTTGACACATAGTAGATCATGCCTCCAAAGAAGCAGAACCAACCCACTACTAAGGCCCTAATCCTCCAGATGGACTCAGTTACGTTCCAAGCTACTATCACAACAGCCGAAGTAACCGCCTTAGCTGTTCTTAATGCTAACAACACAAATGCAAGTAGAAGTGTTAATGGCAGGCCAAACCATGGTGTTAAACAACCTCAACAACAAGTGCCTACTGGAAAGGACACCCTTGATCCCCAGCCTAACCTCCTAAAACGAAAGTTCAAAGGAGCTTGTTCAACCCAAGGACCTACTGAAAGGCAACGAATTGGGGCAGTCAATACCCCAGTCAGCCCTGCTGTTCCAGCACCAACCACAACCTACTTCGGAAACCTCCCGCACTGTAGCAAATGAAACTACCATCATCATGGAGTCTGTCGAGTGCTGCATTGCACCAGATGCAACAGGAAGGGGCACACCTCCAGCAGATGTAGGACCCTAGTCAATTTCGTCACTCTGAATACCAATGTTGGGGCTAGTCCAACCTGTTACCTCTGTGGTAGTGAAGGGCATTTCAAAAGAAATTGTCCAAGGGCTAAGGATGGCAAGGAAGCTCGCTTCGCAAAGACCTCGAATCAATACATCACTTCCACTACCGATACTAGCATAGTTCAAGTGTCCGGTGCATGTGGCGAAATGGGGCATTTCAAAAGAGACTGCCCAATAAAAAATAACAATGAGGAACAAGAGGAGTCTGATCTCAGGGAATGAGGAAGCATCAAAGAAACCTGTTGTGTATTGGTATGTTCTGAAAACCTCAATAAATAATCATAATCGTGATTTCTTTCCCGTCCAAATTTAATCACGAAGTACTTTTAAAAGTTGATGCCCTAATGGGTAAATTATGGTAGCCTAGTGTTACATTAGAGTCAGTTGTGTTTATTCATGACTTGTATAGCCCAAGCAATCATAGGAAAATCTAGTGAGAACCATTCCATCAAGATTTCATAGTTTTAAAACATCAGGACCCTCGCATTAGTAGTACCCACCAAGCTCAAATGAAACACAAAAACACCAGAGACGTTCATCTAGGAACATCAATGTTCTAACAAAACGATCCTCCTGGACTAACTTAACGCGTGATTCTACGACATCATCCTGTCTAGTTCGACTGAGTCTATGTTATATCAAACCCTTTTGTCTTAAATCGTTCGATCGCGAAACTCCTGTCACTCATGACGTCAAACTAGATGCGAACTTCGAAAAATTCATCTCTCTTCAAAACCCGAAAGTATTCATACGAAGAGTATCGTCCACAAAGAGAAGGACAAAGTAAGGGAACTATCCGGACAATTGAAGATGCGTTGTGGGACACACATCTACCCTTAATTGAACTTTCTTGCAACAACGACGACCTTTCCAGTAGCAAGGCTGCGCCGTTCAAAGCCCTCTACAGCCATAAGTATAGACCTCATCTGCGCTGGGCTGAGGTGGGCAACACACAGCTAGACAAGAGTCAAGTCCACAATAGCACTCTTGCAAGTCATCATCCGAGAGACGACAGAAAGGATCGTACAAAAGGACTATGCCGATGAGAGACAAAAACCCTTGAAATTCCAAGTTGGTGACCCTTTCCTTTTAAAGGTCTCACCCTGGAAAGGCTTGATACGCTTCTGAAAGCGTAGAAAGCTAAATCCAAGATACGTTGGACCATCTGAGATCCTAGCTAGGATCGAACCCGTAGCGTACATACTCCAGTTACCTAGAGAACTTAGCAACATACATCCCGTCTTTCACATGTCAAACCTAAATAAGCGTCTGTCCGATGAGACATTTGCAATTCCCATGAACCTTTAGTACCTCCATCTTTTCCATGGCCATGAGTTATATTCTTATTCTTGAATTTTGGACGAAATTCCCTCTAACGGGGGGATGATGTGACAACCCGAAAACTTCTACCCGGTACATCTAGTCAGTTAGTCTAAGTTAAACTCCTTTCTGTTAACTCCTAGCACTAATTAAGGGCTCATTTAAGCATTTAAACCCTTGAGTACAACCAAAATTTGAATTAGGGATGGGATGGTTTAAGATTTAGGGTTTGCAAATAGGCCAAACACTCCATCAATAGGAGTATCTGGCCACACACATGAGTGTATAGCCGCACACCCGAGTGTATGGCTGCACACTTGAGTGTGTGGCCGCACACCCGAGTGTATGGCTGCACACATGAGTGTGTGGCCGCACACCCGAGTTTATGGCTGCAAACATGAGTGTGTGGTCGCACACCCGAGTGTATGGCTGCACACACGAGTATGTGGCCGCACACCCGAGTGTGTGGCTGCACACCCGAGTGTATAGCTGCACACATAAGGGTGTGGCCACACACCCGAGTGTATGGCCGCACACATGAGTGTATGGCCGCACACACGAGTGTGTGGCAGCACACCCATCCTCCATCCGCACACTCATCCCTATTTATATAGGGTGACCCCTTCACTCATTCCTTTCATTTGGGCTGCACTCTACTTTCTCTCTCTGAAAACTTCATCCAAGAACACTCTAAACACCTAATAAACGTGAAGAATTCCATCATTTAGCTTGTTACACAGGTAAAACACCTAGATCTAAGCTCGAAAACTCTTCATGTTCTTCGTGTTCTTCATTACTTGAAGGTGTACGGCCGCACACCTTCATAAGGTGGCCGTACACACCTCAAAAACCCTCCAAAGTGAGAGTTTGGACCCTATCTCTTAGTTGGACTTGGTTTGAGCCTTGAAATACTTGAAAATCGCCGTTTGGAGCATAAACGAAGAGTTTATGGCCGCACACTCCTTTGTGCAGCCGCACACACACCTTGGCCGCACACTCCTGTGTGCAACCACACACACAACCTGGCCGTACACTCCCGCCGTACACTCCTTTGTGCAACCGCACACATAGCTTGGCCACACACCCTGGCCGCACACACACCCTAATGACTATACACCTCCTTTGTTTGATCACATAAGGTCCCGACAAGCATTTCCAAGTCTTTAGGGTGGTTTCCTGTCATGTTTTGTCATGGAATACCTAAATCTAATACATATATATGTGCTATTATATGTTACTAGGATCCACTTGAGTGCGAAACCTCAATTGACACTCAACACTCGTAACCGATCACCCGCTCGAATCATCCGTCAAACGGTGAGTTCATACCCCTACATTTTCCGTGTTTTTAATTTTTTAAGGGGGGGGGGGGGGGGCGGAATACAAGCCAAGCTCAAAGTATTTTATTAATTTTTAAACTCATTAATGCAGTCCAACGATTTCCTTGTTTAATAACATATTCATATATTTTCTCTTTTTATAATATGTTGAGCATAAAGGAAACTTCTATTTTGGAAATCTAACTTCATAGCTTTCAGAAAGGTTTTTACAAAGCATTTTCCATATCAACTCTAATAAACTATAATGGGTATAGTTTGGGATAACCCTCTAGGCAGTCTCTACCTAATCATATTTCATAAATGAATATAAATGAACTATGGCAGATTTAGTTTATGTTATATGTTTACTCAGATGTATAAAGTACATTTATTCAAGGATAATTACTATTTTATACTGATTTCTTGCTAGTAAACTAGATTATAAAGAATTGTGAGGTGCTACTTCAATACTCTACCCTTAGGTGTATAGTGATAAATCCTTTTAGTATAACCAGAGTCTCCTGGAGGGAGAGCGTGAGATTTGTGAATAGATATATTCGGGAATGACAATCCCACACCAGAAGTGTTAGCTACAGTTAGGCGGGCATGCCTATGGTGAACAAATATCATTTAGCTTAACGCCTGAAGAACGTTATAAAGGTCTCTCGGTCATATCAAGTATGGTTATACGACTCACAAAATAGGTATACACTAACTTTGTTTACGGACTCTCTTCTTCATTTGTTTTATTTTAAGTAATAAAACTACTTTTATATATGCTATTAGAAATCAAGAACGGATAACATGTTTTTCTAAAACGGATGGTTTATTTTCTACTAATAGACACTCTTTCAAGACCGCTTTTAATAAAAGAATACAAGATTTTCTTGAAGAACACTTTTCAAATGGATTGAAAGAATATTTTCTCACTAAAACTAAAATTCTTATGAACTCACCAGCTTTATGATGATATTCTTTCAAATTTGCTTGTATTCTCAGGGAATTAGTAGACAGGTACTTGTAGGAGTTCTGAGAAGACGAAGAGTTAGAGTCGCGTCTGTCTATTTACTTTTACTATGAATAAAAACTATGTATTAAACAATGTAAACCTTTTCACAGATGTATTCAATGTCTGGTTGTGTTTACTATGCTTGCTATGATACAATTTGTAACCTTTCAAAATTCAAGCCCAAAAATTTCATTTTAATTATTTATTTCATAAAAGCATTCATTAGAAAATACTATTCCAACACGTCATTTCATAAAACAATGTATCATGTTCGAAGCCCACGTCATAAACAAATATCATATCAGAGTACAATCCCAGAAAACTTCGTGCGGAAAATCATATGTGTGTGTGATGTCATGCTATGCCGCCGACTCCTTCCCCTTAGACGAAGAGGTACCTGAAACCAAAAACTGAAACCGTAAGCACAAAGCTTAGTGAGTTCCCCCATCATACCACATACCATACAATACCATCGGTATTTTTCAACCGGTAATAATCATCGGTATCTTTCAATCGGTATTCATCATCGGTATCTTACAACCGGTAATCATCATCGGTATCTTTCCACCGGTAATCATCATCGGTATCTTTCGACCGGTAACTGGGATCTATTCCACCCCCTAATACTAACATACAACAACAACGTATAAGCATACAATCAGTCATATCCGAGTACTAAACTACCCTTCGGTCCTAAGGACCACTGTCAGGGGAAAACAATCCCTATCATACATGTAACTGTAAGTCCCCAAAATTGCTTGTGTATCAGTCAGATCCAATTGATGGTGTGGAATCCCAATCAATTGGATGATGTCAGATCAATATAGAAGAGAAGGAGAAGAAGAATTTTATGAATCTAAAGATGTATTCAATATGAATGATGCTCCTTACAATAGATTCTCTCTCACACACACTTCTTCTCTCTAACTTTCTCTCTCTTCTCTAGCCTTCTAGCCTCTTTTTTTTTCAACCGTACACTCACATGCACTCCTCTATTTATATGGACCTCCAGCAATACACATGTGTACAGCCGCACACCCTATGTACGGCCGTACACAGGGTGTGCGGTTGTACACACGTGTACGACCGTACACACAAACCGCAAACACATACAACATTACATAAAAATATATTTTCCTAGAAAAGTAAAGTATAAACCAATAATTATGACCCAACAATCTCCCCCTGGGTTTATAGCTTTATTTTCTAAATGACCCAACAAGCTCCCCCTAAAAAGTAGCTGGCTTTTCTTGTCAATCTTCAATGGGAGCTTTGGCTTCAGCTTTAATCTTTGATTTCTTCACAGCTTTAAGATGAACTTGATGAATCTTCATGAATGACTTCATCTCAAGCGGTTGGGCTTTTCTTCAAGATTTGACTCTGAACGCACATTGGGTGAGGAGGCTTGATGAAAAGATTCTTGAAAGATAGCACTTTCAGCTTGAGAATCTTCAGAGAGAACAACGGAGAGAAATAAACTTCTGGATCACTTCAGCAGGTTCATAGATAGCAGCAAATTGATTGAGGAGGCTTCAATGCAACCTGTCACATAATCTTCAAGAACAGCTTCACCATGCTTATGGGGTTGACAGATTGAATGTCGAAAGAATAATCTTCATTTCTTGCTCCTTCGAATGTGAATTCTTCGATGCTCACGGACGAGGGTTTGGCTCAGAAATCTTCAACACAACTCCATGAGTCTTATCTATACCTGAAATCACTTTTCAAGACAAAACAAAACTAAAAGAAAACTTAGCACACAAATGAAAACAGAAACAAAAAATATTTTTGGATTTTTGATTTTTCTGAACAAGAAATAAAACAGAAATAACACTATTTTTGGATTTTTAAATTTTTCTGATTTTTCTTTGATTTTTTTTATTTTTGAATTTTTATGATTTTTTTTTTAATTTTTAATTCTCCCCTAATATTTAAATTAGAAGAAACTATGACAAATTTAACAAAAATAAAAATGATATCTAACTTTAAGAGAGATTTGGGATCAAAGTTTTTAGACAACCTTTATCCACTTATCGGTACCTTTCATATTCACATCTTTGTCTGGTCGATCGTCGGTATTGTTGTCCACTTAAACACGAAAATTTATGACAAATTTAGGACATACTATTTGTTACAAGACAGGTGAACTTAAGTTCCTAAAAATTATTTTTGATCCTAATTTCTTAGATACTATATCTTAAGGACCATTCATCTGACGACGACCAGGGATATTGTTATCCACGTAAATTGAGCAGCGAGATCTATAGACAATCTGTATGTGTTCAATTTTATGTGTACTAGAACGTGTTTCCCGCTTCCTGATATGCCCCGGCCATCAAGAACTTCTAGAGTACTCCTTACACCGGGTGAGCAGACAACCATTCAGAGAGAAGATAGATTCAGAATTCTATTACTTATTACTTATTACTTCAGAGGGGTTGAGAAGTAGAAGGTTGCATATGCTGTGTACCAGGTCGGATTAGAAGTCGTGTAGAGAAGACAACATATGGCTAACAGATAAGAAGTCTTTCACATATATAACCTGCAGAGAAATATAGTTGCATATGTTGTGTACCAGGTCGGATTTGAAGTCACGCAAAGGAGACAACATATGACTAACAGACGGAAAGAAAGAAAATGATATTCTACAGACCTAATTTATCGGAATTTACCAGTCGCACCATCCAACCGGAATTAAGGACAGAATCCGCACATCGAGGAAAAGTTAAGCCACGGTTCCAAGTACGCGTTCAATTATTATGACGAGTAGATTCCCATATATATATATATATCTCCCTACTCAACCTATCCGAGCGTCGTATTGTCAAGCTGAACGGATCTAACTAGGTCAAGATTTGTCAAGTCTATAATTGTCAAGCTGAACGGATCTAACTAGGTCAAGATTTGTCAAGTCTATAAATTTCCTAAGTTCAACTCTCCCTAGTCAAGTCCATTTAGAATCTTTCGTGCCTACCGACGCATCAAAACAGAGCATAGACCCTTCAACTTTGGGTACGTTACGCAGACTCAGGTTGCCTGTTATCACACAATCATATCACTTCCCAGAACATCTCCCTCAAGCAACACATTTCATAACCAACAATTTTTTTTTTGATTATCTGATTTTCTAATGTTTTTGGATTTTTAAAATTTTCTAATTTTTGTTTTGTTTTTATTTCTCCCCCTAAATTTGTGCATAAGAGAGAAACGAAATTAAATGCGCAAATTTAAACTATCCTAAAACAAAAATTAGTCTTTAAAGCGAATCAGGTTAAGAAAAACTCGGGAGTATAGAGAAGAAAATGCAAACCGTAAGTCACCGATTGAATTTGCATCCAGAAGGTCTGAGAATAGCACGCGTAAACTTAGAACAGATCTGAAAATTCTTCATGTCGTTAAGATCAAACCCCGTTTGTGATCTCTTCCTTTATTCCTTTCCCACCAAGGACACATACTCTCAAATAATGTTCTGAGTACTGTACAGTTGAGAGCTGTCTCCTATCATGTGTCTGGAATAGCTATTACCAACAAACCGAAGTTTGATGATATGCCTCTATAGCTGCTCCGACACAGAGCGGGATTAGTTGGTCTTTGGAACCCAGTCCATTTTGAAACTGGGTCGACCTTTGTCATCGACACACGATACTTTCTCCCATGACATGTCAAGTTTATCACAAACAGAAGACATAGAAATATTAGAATCGTTAGTTGATTTGGGAGATTGAGCCTTTAGAACCCATTTGTAGTTGGGTTTAACCCATTTCTTTTTCGATCCGATGGGTGGCTCAGTACTTGCTTTTGAACTTGATGTCGGCCATTGAGATGATTTTGATTTTGGCTTCACGGGAGCATCTCTTGGATTGGGCTTCTTGGCCGATATTCCCTTCTTGCCCTTGGGATTTAGATTCTTGGCCTTCTCCGTTGAATTCTTGGCCTTGGGAGTTGAATTCTTGGCCTTCTTGGCATTCTAGTCGTCAATGTCTGATCGTGATCTCGAGGGGTATCTTTTGGAGTATCTCCCTCTTGGCGCGTTCTGCCAGCCTTGTGCATAATAAGGAATGTGTGCGCGATTTGGACAATTTCGGGCAATATGACCAGGTGTTCCACAGTGAAAACAAGTCTTTTTCTTCATTGGGAAATTGTTTCTTCCTGCCCCTGGTGGCGTGTCCTTGCCTCCTTTCTGATTGTTCCCACACACACAGTTGCAACAGGTCGGCTGTTTCACTTGACTTGGTGGCTTGTACTTCTCAACAGCAGGTTGATCAGAAGCAACTGAGTTCGAAGCAACAGATTCAGAGTTCAAGGAGTCATTGGTGTGTTCAATAGTTTTCTCCTTGTTCTCATCCTCTATTACTTTACATGTACAAGAAGTAGAATCATTAGTATCGTTCAGCTCAGCACCCTCAGTTGGCCCTGATTGTTCAGTCTTAACTGAATCTGGAGCAGGGTTTGGCCATACTGAGCAGGCATTTCTTCCTCATTGGTCTCAAAGGGTTGGTTATAATTGTGATTAAAAGGAAGTGGCACACTGTGATACCCTAGACCCTTGGTTTGATTATCTTTAAAACTCAATTGATTTTCTACTAAGGACTCGATTGTCTTACTTGATGTAGTATAATTTTTGAAACTAACATCTATTTTTCCATACTTTATTTTCAAAGCATCAAGTTCTTCAGTTACAGCAACAAGTTTGCATTTAATGTGATCATAATTTTCACACTTGTTGCTGTACTCTTCTTGTAATTTCCTAAAGTCCTTAGTCTTGGCCTCTAATTGAGCTTTTAAAGGTTTCTGACCTTTCCTTAGAGTATAGCCTTCGTATTTGAGGTCCTCATTTTCTCTTTTTAGCAAATCCATTTGTTCACGAAGAAATTTAATCGTAGCTTTACAAGATGGAGTACATGAAACTTCATTTACCGGAATTGATATGGAACTCATTTTTTATTTTTTTATTTTTTATATATTTTTTAATTTTTTAATTAATTTTTTTTATATATTTTTAATTGCCCTTAGACTTAAAAACCGAGAAAGTCAACCTTAAAAGTCAAATTTAAAAAGTCAAACTTGAAAAGTCAAACCGAAAAGCCAAATTTGAAAAATTAAAAGTCAAACGAGAAAGTCAAAATTTAAAGTCAAAGGTCAACTTTTAAAAGTCAAAGTCAAAATTTTAAGTAAAAAGTCAAAAATAAAAGTTAAAATTTAAAAACTAAAATTTTGGTTGAAAATGGAATTTTAAAAAATAAAATTTTTAATTTTTGGGCTGATTTTGTCAAATTGTGAAAGTTTGGAACCGAATGGGATTCTTTAAGAAGAAAAAACGAGAGTTAAATAACAAGATTCTAGCTAGAAGAGATGGTAAGTTGCTTGGATGTTGGACCAAGGGACCCGGGTTCGAATCCCGGCAGCCCCAATTCCCGTTTCGTTTTTCTATGCGAAGGCTGCTAAGCGAGGACGGCTGCGAAGCGAGGACTAAAGCTGCAAAGCGGGGACGAAGCCGCGAAGCCGAGACCGATGCTGCTGAGCCGTGAATCGGAAGCGAGACCGAGGCGAAGGAGCTGGACCGTACACGAGACCGCACACGTCCGAGTCGCACACACTGAGTCGTACACCGAGGCTGATGAGCCGCACACACCGAGCCGTATACTCCTGAGCCGCACACCGAGGCTGCTGAGCTTCACACCTTCAACCAGCAGCAGCACTCCTGCAACCGGGCCGCACACCTTCAACAGATTCACGAAAAAAAAAGACGTTTTTCACCCTTTTTTGCTCTAACACTCGATCAAAAACTCGTTTTTATGAAAAATACAAAGAAGTAACCCCCCTTATTTTTGTGAGGTCTATCCAAAAATGCTATTCTCTTTTCAAAATAAGATCAAATAAGCTCCAGATCTGGAAAAATTGATTGATACAACCAAGCTCTAATACCAATTGTAAGTCCCCAAAATTGCTTGTGTATCAATCAGATCCAATTGATGGTGCGGAATCCCAATCAATTGGATGATGTCAGATCAATATAGAAGAGAAGGAGAAGAAGAAGATTATAAATCTAAAGATGTATTCAATATGAATGATGCTCCTTACAATAGATTCTCTCTCACACACACTTCTGCTCTCTAACTTTCTCTCTCTTCTCTAGCCTTCTAGCCTCTTTTTTTTTCAACCGTACACTCACATGCACTCCTCTATTTATATGGACCTCCAGCAATACACATGTGTACAGCCGCACACCCTATGTACGACCGTACACATGGTGTGCGGTCGTACACACGTGTACGGCCGTATACACAAACCGCAAACACATACAACATTACATAAAAATATATTTTCCTAGAAAAGCAAAGTATAAACCAATAATTATGACCCAACAGTAACATATCATACATATATATCTCATAACCAAACACGTATCCATACCAAGATAATTATCACAAAGACAATCATCTTCTAAAATACTCCTACTTGGTGGGCTGACATTGTGGCCTTAGACCCACCCCTACTGGAGGGTAACTCACCTCAAAAGGCTGGCTGCTGAAAAGCTGATTCGCAAATGTCTGACACCTGCTCTGGTGATTGCCTGACTATATTTCCATAAAACACTTAATCAGACATTGATACTATTCCCAAGGTAAAATGACTATTTTACCCCTGACCGATTCCAAACCAAAGTCAAGTCATAGTCAAAGTCAATTTTCAGTTGACCCGGCTCGCCGAGTTGGCTTGCCAACTTGCCGAGTCCATATCCAGTCGATTGTCTTTACTCCCGTCTCTACTCGTCAAGTTAGGCATTGACTCGACAAGTTCACTTCCTAACTGATACTCAATGGTTCTTCATCCGACTTGCCAAGTTCTATGAACAACTCGTCGAGTTAATCTTCATCCGATGAACACGTTCTGTCCTCAACTCGCCGAGTTGATGAACAAATCGTCGAGTTCTATGAAGATTTCCCTGGACTCGCCGAGCACCTTCATGCACTCGCTGAGTCCCATGAACTTTCAGATCAATGGCTTAGCCCAGAGCGTTGGGTCACTCCCCGGAGACCCCCTTAAAACCTTTCCACACTCAACTAGGTCTTTTCGACCCTCAACAGAATGGGACAGAACCCCTTAGAGTCACCGAGTCCAAGAATGGACTCGCTGAGTTGGTCACGTCCATACCCTAAATCTTTGCTTTCTGATGTACATCCTTTGATCAAAAGATAGATCCAAGCTTCTACAATCGATATAGCACGTAAAGTTACAAACTTTACGTGCTTGCATGGGACTTTGAGCTCAAATGGACATAAAACAAGCTCATATGGCACATGGGACCTTTCATGGGTTCAAAAGCAACCCAAATCTGTCTAGTGACTCCTTTCATGATGTGATTTAGAAGCTTAAACCGCCAACAATATTTGCAAACATGGTTGTCCACCAAAAATGGGTCATAAAAGCCCTAAACCTCCCCAAAAGGGATCTAACAAATGAATGAGCAAGGTTACAACTTTTTACCTTCAATGAGCTAAAGAAGGTGCACAAAATCAGGTTCCCTTGATCTCTACTTGCTTCCTTAAGCTTCTCTCCTTCCTTCTTAAGATCACAAGCACCAAAATTCACCAACAAGGCTTAGATTGCTTCAAAAATGGCTAGGATTTCAGTGTGGGGTGTTTGGGAGCATAAAGAAGTGATGGAGGCTGCATAAGGTCGTTTAAATAGGGTGCAAACCCCTGGATTAGGGTTTTTTTGTCCAGACAGCGGGTACTCGCCGAGTCCTGGACCCGACTCCCTGAGTCCACAACATAAACTCCGCATCTCATCCTGCTTCTACTCGGCGAGTCAGTCCTTCGACTCGTCGAGTCCAACGCCAAAATTGAAAATCTTTTAAAGAATTAAATACAAGAATAAGTACCAAGAAATAGGTGCTACAAATCTCCCCCACTTATTTTAGAATTCGTCCTCGAAGTCTGCTGCTCGCTCTTGAAACAGCTCGGGGTAATGCTCCATCATCTCGTCCACCGGCTCCCAAGTTCACTCCGACCCCTTCCGGTGCTGCCATTGCACCTTCACGAGTTCCACTCTTTTGTTCCTCAGATCCTTCGATTTACGGTCAAGGAATGCTACAGGCCGCTCGATGTAATTCTGGCTGTCATCAACCTGAATGTCCTCCAAGGGTATCACCGCTGAGTCGTCCACCAGGCACTTGCGTAGGTGGGAGACGTGGAAAGTGCTGTGGATCTGACTGAGTTCGACTGGATGATCCAGCCGGTACGCCACCTTGCCCACCCAGGATAAAAACCTAAACGGTCCAATAAACCTGGGAGCCAACTTTCCCCGCTTCCTGAATCGGATGATGCCCTTCCAAGGCGACACTTTCAGGAGAACCATATCCCCGACCTGGAACTCGAGGTCTGATCAACGCTTATCGGCATAACTTTTCTGTCGACTCTGAGTAGTCTGAAGCCTGCTCCGGACCTGCTGAATCTTCTTTGTCGTCTTGAGCACTACTTCGGTGCTCCCCATGACCCTCTGGCCAACCTCACCCCAGCATATCAGGGTCCTGCACCTCCTCCCATACAACATCTTGAAGGGAAGACGGTCGATACTCGCATGATAGCTATTATTATACGAGAATTTCTCGGTCGAGATGCTCTCCTGAATCGGGATAAAGTGGGCGCTCTTGTTCAATCGATCGACGATGACCCAGATCGAATCCAGTCCCCGCGCGGTCCTAGGAAGCTTGGTGATAAAATCCATCGTGATGTCTTCCCATTTCCATAGCGGAATATCCAATGGCTGCATCTTGCCGTGCGGTCTCTGATGCTAGGCCTTGACCTTCCTGCAGGTCAAGCACCGCTCCATGTACCATGCCACATCCCGCTTCATGCAGGGCCACCAATAGTCTAGACAAAGATCCCTATACATCTTCGTCGCCCCAGGATGAATGGAGAACTAGGATTTGTGCGCCTCCTCCATCCGAATCTGGCGCACGCCCCCATGATTAGGGACCCAGACCCTACGGTGAAGAGTCAGTAACCCTCGGCTATCATAGTCGAAGGAGGAAACCTTCCCCACAATCCGCTCACTCTTCCGATGTTCCTCCTTCATAGCCTCCTGCCGAGCCTCCCGGATCCGCTCCAGTAGCGGAGTCACCGCTGTCATCCTTAGGCATA
Source organism: Lactuca sativa (assembly GCF_002870075.4). NCBI lineage: Eukaryota > Viridiplantae > Streptophyta > Magnoliopsida > Asterales > Asteraceae > Lactuca > Lactuca sativa. The sequence goes on along the minus strand of NC_056629.2, from coordinate 206,531,035 downwards.
TATCTCGGATCGGCGCTACCTTACGGCTAAGCGCGTCAGCCACCACATTGGCTTTCCCAGGATGGTAAAGGATATCACAATCATAATCTTTTACCACGTCAAGCCACCGACGCTGCCTTATGTTCAGATTCGACTGGTCCATGAGATACCTCAGGCTCTTGTGGTCCGTGTAGATGGTACAACGAACCCCATAGAGGTAATGACGCCAAATCTTGAGGGCAAACACAACAACCCCCAGCTCCAAATCATGCGTCGAGTAGTTCGCCTCGTGAGGCTTCAGCTGCCTTGAAGCGTAAGAAATAACGTGTCCTCTCTGCATCAACATTGCACCCAAACCCGAGATGGACGCATCGCAGTACACAACAAAATCCTCCATGCCCTCTGGCAGGGCTAAGATTGGCGCCTCGCACAATCTCTGTCTCAACGCCTCGAATGCGGCCTGCTGCTTGGGCCCCCAACGAAAAACCATGGCTTTCCTTGTCAGCCTGGTCAGGGGTACGACTATCTTGGAGAAGTCTTGAATGAATCTCCGATAGTAGCCCGCCAATCCTAGGAAGCTCCGAATCTCGGATGGAGACCTCGGGACCTCCCATCTCATCACGGCCTCTACCTTGGCCGGATCCACTAATATCCCATCCTAGTTGACAAGGTGCCCCAGAAACTGCACCTCGCACAACCAGAACTCACAATTGGAGAACTTAGCATATAAGCTCTCCCTCCTCAAAGTACTCAGAACCTCACACAAGTGCTCCTCATGCTGTTCTCGCGTCTTGGAATAAACCAATATATAGTCAATGAAAACAATCACTGACCGATCCAACATCGGCCGACACACACGATTCATGAGATCCATGAACGCGGCAAGAGCATTGGTGAGCCCGAAAGGCATCACGACAAACTCGTAATGAACATAGCGTTTCCGAAAAGCAGTCTTCTGCACATCCTCCTCTCTGACCCTCATCTGATGATACCCTAATCGTAAATCAATCTTGGAGAACCAAGATGCTCCCTGAAGCTGGTCGAAGAGGTCATCGATCCTCGGGAGTGGGTAACGGTTCTTCACTGTTACCTTATTCAGCTCCCGATAGTCTATACACATCCGATGCGACCCGTCCTTCTTCTTCACAAACAGAATCGGGGCTCCCCAGGGTGAACTGCTCGGTCTAATGAATCCCTTGTCTAACAACTCCTGCAGCTGTGTAGACAACTCCTGTATCTCACGAGGAGCCAACCGAGACGGCGCGTTGGCTATCAGAGCCGCACCAGGGACTAGGTCGATCCTAAACTCCACCTGCTTCTCCGGAGGTATCCCATGCAACTCCTCAGGGAATACATCCATAAACTCCTGCACCACGGGTACATCTCCCATTGTCGCCTTACCCGCCTCCCGGGTGTCCATAACATACGCGATATACCCTGCGCAACCCTGCTGAAGGTAGCGCCTAGCTCTCGCTGCTGAACATACAGCTGGTCCTCGCTGTGGCCTCTCGCCCTGCACTACCAACTCTCCCCCACTTGGGGTCCTGATCCGTACCAGCTGATGTGCACAATCTATCACTGCCCCATTGGGGCTCAACCAATCCATGCCTATAATAACCTTGTTCCCCCGCAATGGTATGGGAACCTAGTCTACCAGGTAACGTTCCTCGAACAGCCTTAAAACACAATCTCGGTAGACCTCCGATGCTCGCACTGATCGATCGTCTGCAATCTCGACCTCTAGAGGACAGTCCAACATGCCTGAAGACTTAGGAAACTTCTTGCTAAGCGCAAGAGAGACAAATGATCGGGTAGCACCCGAATCAAACAACACGTGAACTGGGATACCGTTCACATGGAACGATCCTAAATGCATATACACAGAGCACATATCAATATCATAACATCATACAAATAAATCAGAGGAAAAGAATCATACCCGTCACTACATCAGGTGTAGAGCGTGCCTCCTTGGCTGTCAGCTGAAATGCTCGGCTCCGAACCACTAGAGTCTCCGACTTGACCTTCCGGCCATCCATAACTCGTGCTGTCGCTAACGTTGGCACCACTGCTGCTACTGTCAACCTGGGACAACTGGCCTTTTGATGGCTCCTCTAATTGCAATGGTAGCAAATCAGGTCTAATGTCTGAATCGCAGAAGCAGGGGCAGTATAATCTCTGCCAAAATGACCCACCTTGCCGCACTAATAGCAGCCTGAACCCGGCCCAGTGCGACAAACTCCCTCATGTGACCGACCGCATTTCCCATGGCGGTCCCGCCCTGACTGGCCTTTCGGCCTACCATTGGATCCCTTGGGCTTCTTTCCCGAAGCCCTCATCGCCTGCCCCTCAGGGGCCTTCCTCTTCCGTATGTGCTCCAAATCAATCTCTCTCTCACTTGCCTTGGAAATCATGGACTCCAGGGTAGGGCAAGCAGAGAAACTAACATGCTCCCGAATATCAGCCCGTAGCATGTGATGGTATCGGGTCCTCCTCATATCCTCATCCCCCGCATACCTGGGTACCAACAAGGCCCTCTCCCGGAACTTGGCGGTGATCTCCGCCATAGTCTCCGTAGTCTGTCTCATATCCAAGAACTCTCTGGCCAGCTGCTGAAGCTCCACAGCTGGTGCAAACTCAGCCCTGAATCGGTTCACGAAATCTGACCATGACATAGCCTCAATGGCTGGGGCTCCCAACGTATCGCCAATCAACTCCCACCAATCTCTGGCTCTATCCCTCAAACAACCTGCAGCGAAACAGACCTTCGACCCTTCTGGGGAGAAGCTCGTCAGCTACGCAGACTCGATGTTTGCGATCCATCTTCTAGCAGCAATGGGGTCCTTCACCCCATGAAAATCCGGTGCACTACTCCCACGGAAGTCCTTAAAGGACAGTGTACGTGTACCCACCTGGCTAGACGCCAGATCACTCCTAAATGCCTGGAGACGATCCTCCATCAACTCGATAATCCCTTCCTTGATCGAACCAAAAATGATCGGGGTCTCCTCAAGGATACCTCTCGTAATCTAAGACGCGATGAACTCCCATCATCGACATGCTCGGAGCTCGCTCCCGAACCAGATCATGATCCCCCTGCTCCATGACATGTGACAACCATTCTGAAAATAATAACACAATTGTCAGGATCACATATACACCGAAAGGTCTCACACACTCTCCAAATTTCCATGTTCCATCTCGACCCTCCTTGAATCGAGTATGGATCCCCTGCTTTCAGTATTACGGGCCCATACTACCTTCCACATCTATCCGTACTTTCCTCAAGGATTGCCTTGAATTCACCAAGTCCCTTTTCACCGATGCTCTTCTCACTGATCACATCCTAGGTTTCCCTAGGGCACTCTCCAACATACTCCCCGCCATCAGCTGCATTAGGAGTCCTTACCGCGTCCCCCTAACTAGTTTGCGGATACTGCTACATATCCGTTCACTAGTTAGTCGAAGTTGGCCAGAACCCCCATAGCACAAGTAAGCAACATTCTTGTGTTGAGTAACCAAACCAGGCATAACCTACACAGGCCATCCTACAGCTGACTAAGCAGTCCTATCATACAGTTCATACAACATGCATATAAGGAATCCTTCCTAGATCCTTAGCCCTAACTAGCATGCAATTCTCATAATCATATATCAGGCACACAAGGCAATCCTCCTAGACCCTTAGTCCTATTCTAGCATGTAGTTTCCTGAATCAAAACCATACAACATAACAAGTATGGGAATCTTGGGGAAAGCTTACATGAGCCCGGCCGGTCGCCCGCATCACACACTTCGTCTTTCTTAAAACTTCCCGTTTTAGATTTTAGAAAACCATTTTCCTTGTAAAAATCTTTTAGTCCCTCGGTTTGAGTCCAGACACCCCCGAGGGTGTGTCCGAATCCCTCAAACCAGGGCTCTGATACCAACTTGTAACATCCCAAAATTCAAGCCCAAAAATTTCATTTTAATTATTTATTTCAGAAAAGCATTCATTAGAAAATACTGTGCCAACACGTCATTTCATAAAACAATGTATCATGTTCGAAACCCACATCATAAACAAATATCATATCAGAGTACAATCCCAGAAAACTTTGTGCGGAAAATCATATGTGTGTGTGATGTCATGCTATGCCGCCGGCTCTTTCCCTTTAGATGAAGTGGTACCTGAAACCAAAAACTGAAACCGTAAGCACAAAGCTTAGTGAGTTCCCCCATCATACCACATACCATACAATACCATCGGTATCTTTCAACCGGTAATTATCATCGGTAGTCATCATCGGTATCTTACAACCGGTAATCATCATCGGTATCTTTCGACCGGTAACTGGGGTCTATTCCACCCCCTACAACTAGCATACAACAACAAGGTATAAGCATACAATCAGACATATCCGAGTACTGAACTACCCTTTGGTCCTAAGGACAACTGTCAGGGGAAAACTATCCCTATCATACACGTAACATATCATACAGATATATCTCATAACCAAACACGTATCCATACCAAGATAATTATCACAAAGACAATCATCTTCTAAAATACTCCTACTTGGTGGGCCGGCATTGTGGCCTTAGACCCACCCCTACTGGAAGGTAACTCACCTCAAAAGGTTGGTTGCTGGAAAGCTGGTTTGTGAATGTCTGACAGCTGCTCCGGTGATCCCCTGGCTATATTTCTATTAAACACTTAATTAGACATTGATACAATTCCCAGGGTAAAATGACTATTTTACCCCTGACCGATTCCAAACCAAAGTCAAGTCATAGTCAAAGTCAACTTCCAGTTGACCCGGCTCGCCGAGTTGGCTTGCCAACTCGCCGAGTCCATATCCAGTCGATTGTCCTTACTCCCGTCTCTACTCGTCGAGTTAGGCATTGACTCGACGAGTTCACTTCCTAACTGATACTCAATGGTTCTTCATCCGACTCGCCGAGTTGTATGAACAACTCGTCGAGTTAATCTTCATTTGATGAACACGTTCTGTCCTCGACTCGCCGATTTGATGAACAACTCGTTGAGTTCTATGAAGATTGCCCTGGACTCGCCGAGCACCTTCATGCACTCGTGGAGTTCCATGAACTTTCAGATCAATGGCTTAGCCCAGAATGTTGGGTCACTCCCTGGAGACCCCCTTAAAACCTTTCCACACTCAACTAGATCCTTTCGACCCTCAACAGAATAGGACAGAACCCCCTAGACTCGCTGAGTCCAAGAATGGATTCGTCGAGTTGGTCATGTCCATACCCTAAATCTTTACTTTTTGATGTACATCCTTTGATCAAAAGATAGATCCAAGCTTCTACAATCAATATAGCACATAAAGTTACAAACTTCACGTGCTTGCATGGGACTTTGAGCTCAAAAGGACATAAAACAAGCTCATATGGCACATGGGACCTTTCATGGGTGCAAAAGCAACCCAAATCTGTCTAGCGACTCCTTTCATGATGTGATTTAGAAGCTTAAACCCCCAACCATGTTTGCAAACATGGTTGGCCACCAAAACTGGCTCATAAAAGCCCTAAACCTCCCTAAAAGGGATCTAACAAACGAATGAGCAAGGTTATAGCCTTTTACCTTCAATGAGCTGAAGAAGGTGCACAAACTCAGGTTCCCTTGATCTCTACTTGCTCCCTCAAGCTTCTCTCCTTCCTTCTTAAGATCACAAGCACCAAAATCCACCAACAAGGCTTAGATTGCTTCAAAAATGGATAGGGTTTCAGTGAGGGGTGTTTGGGAGCATAAAGGAGTGATGGAGGCTGCATAAGGTAGTTTAAATAGGGTGTAAACCCCTGGATTAGGTTTTTTTTGTCCAGACAGTGGCTACTCGCCGAGTTTGGGACCCGACTCGCCGAGTCCACAGCTTAAACTCCGCGTCTCATCCTGCTTCTACTCGGCGAGTCAGTCCTTCGACTCGCCGAGTCCAACGTCAAAATTGAAAATCATTTAATGAATTAAATACAAGAATACGTACCAAGAACCAGGTGCTACAAATCTCCCCCATTTATTTTAGACTTCGTCCTTGAAGTCTGCTGCTCGCTCCTGGAACAGCTCGAGGTAATGCTCCATCATCTCGTCCACCGGCTCCCAAGTTTACTCTGACCCCTTATGGTGCTGCCATTGCACCTTCACGAGTTCCACTCTTTTTTTTCTCAGATCCTTCGACTTCCGGTCAAGGATCGCTACAGGCCGCTCGATGTAATTTAGGCTGTCATCAACCTGAATGTCCTCCAAGGGTATCACCGCTGAGTCGTCCACCAGACACTTGCGCAGCTGGGAGACATGCAAAATGCTGTGGATCTGACTGAGTTCGGTTGGAAGATCCAGGCGGTACGCCACCTTGTCCACCCGGGCTACAACCCTAAACGGTCCAATAAACCTGGGAGCCAACTTTCCCCGCTTCCTGAATCGGATGATGCCCTTCCAAGGCGACACTTTCAGGAGAAACATATCCCCGACCTGGAACTCGAGGTCTGATCGACGCTTATCGGCATAACTTTTCTGCCGACTCTGAGCAGTCTAAACCTGCTCCGGACCTGCTGAATCATCTCTGTTGTCTTGAGCTCTACTTCGGCGCTCCCCATGACCCTCTGGCCAACCTCGCCCCAGCATATCGGGGTCCTGCACCTCCTCCCATACAACATCTCGATGGGAGGACGGTCGATACTCGCATGATAGCTATTATTATACTAGAATTCCGCCAACGGAAGGTAGGTATCCCAGCTACCTCCGAAGTCTAAAACACATGCCCGCAGCATGTCCTGCAGAGTCTGGATGGTCTGCTCGCTCTGGCCATCCATCTGCTGGTGAAAGGCGGTGCTGATGTGCAGAAGAGTACCCAACTCGTCGGGGAATTTCTTCCAAAACCTAGATGTGAACCGCACATCCCTATCCGAAATCACTGAAACTGGCACTCTGTGCCGCGTCACCACCTCCCTGATATAGATATCGGCCAATTTCTAGGCCGAGATGCTCTCCTGAATCGGGATAAAGTGGGTGCTCTTGGTCAATCGATCGACGATGACCCAAATCAAATCCACTCCCCGCGTGGTCCTGGGAAGCTTGGTGATAAAATCCATCGTGATGTCTTCCCATTTCCATAGCGGAATATCCAACTACTGCATCTTGCCGTGCGGTCTCTGATTCTCGTCCTTGACCTTCCTGCAGGTCAAGTACCCCTCCACGTACCATGCCACATCTCGTTTCATGCAGGGCCATCAATAGTCCAGACGAAAATCCCTATACATCTTCGTCGCCCCGGGATGAATGGAGAACGGGGATTTATGCGCCTCCTCCATCAGGCCAGTCGGACATTGTACCCCTCGGGACACCGGCTCATACGGAAAGCGTTGAGAACATCGGCCAACCATCTGTTGCTAGCAATGGGGTCCTTGGCCTCGTGGTAATTTGGAGCTCGAAACGCCCGGAACTCTCTGAATGTCAGTGTACGCGCCCCTACCATGGTCATCATCTCAGTGCGGAAAGCCCCCAACTTCTCATCCAGAAGCTCTAAATCCACTCCTTGAGCTGCTCGACTCCTGAACCTGAGCCTAATCCCTCTCCAGGGCCTGATCCGCCCACTGGTCTCTCGCGCAACGTCACCATAGTGAAAGCATATCGTAACAATAATCATAATACACATCGCTACCGAGGGATCACACTTGCTACAAGTTCCCTGGTTTTATCTCAGCCCTTCTTGAATCGAGTACAGATCCTCTGCTTTCAGTAGTATGGGCCCGTACTACCTTCCACATCTATCTGTACTTTCCTCAAGAATTGCCTCGACTACACCAAGTCCATTTCACCGCTACTAACTCTGCTCCCAACACTACTCTCATCCTAGGCTTTCCCTAGGGTAACCTCCAACCCGAACCTAGTCCTCAGCTACTGAAGGCATCCTTGTAATGCCAATTAGCCACTACCTGAATACCATCACATGTGACGAGGCTCAGATAACCCTTCAAGTAAAGGAATTTTCCCTACAATGGTTGGACTCAGACAAGAGCTGCGCAATAGGGCCAAATCCAGCACTTTGAGATTATTCAACCCTGGTCACATGTGACTTGACGCATTTACCTAATGGCTAACTCCCATCACTCAGAGTCCCACAAAGAACAAAGCAAATAACATTCAGACAAAAAGGGGAATCTAACCAGAACATAGTCAAGCAATTCTATTCACACATCAAGAATCTGTACTAGCATGCGATGCTAAGCTCTTATATTCAGGCATAACCTAAACATGCTATCCTACCACTGTCTAATCGATACTAGCATGCAGTTCATAAACACATATAACAGGCATATAAGGCATCCTCCTAGATCCTTATCCCTAAGTCTAGCATGCTGATCACATAATCATATCATAACATAAACTTGAATGGGTAATTTGGGAGAACTAACTTGAGCTCGGCTGATTGCATGCACCACACCATTTTCTTCTTTTTCCAAAATTATTATCTTTTTCTCGAAGTTCCTTTTTATAAAAATGATTTTCTTTGAAAATTTTCATACCAAATCCTCAGTTTGAGTTCAGACACACCCAAGAGTGTATCTGAATCCCTCAAACCAAGGCTTTGATACCAACTAGTAACGACCCAAAAATCATGACCTAAAATTTTGTTTTTTATTTAATAAATAAACCACAAGTGTCAATCATTCATTCAAAAAATATCACATCAGAGTATCATGTCTAAAACATTATTTTGTTTTATCAGAGTAAACATCCCAGGCTAAAACTCCTTTGGTGTGTGTGTGCCATGCGATCACCCCGAGCTCTTCCCTCCGAAACCGTAAGCACGAAGCTTAGTGAGTTCCCCAACCTAGCATATACCACATACAACCACGTATTGGGCCCCCGCCGCTGCATCAGGACTTGCCCGACATCGGACTAAATCCGACATCGGGCCCCGCCTGGCATCGAGCCCCACTCGGTACAAAGATCTGTTTCTCTTAGGCCCCTCCTGTCTCCGGGCCACGCCCCTGCTCTGCTACTAAAGGGATACGGAACCCTGTCCATACTCTACTAATGGTGAGATATGGGACCTCGCCCACACTCACCTCCCTACCCGACACATACAAGTATTAAATAGACAACAAGTATAAACTATCATGCAACCATTCCTCGGGTGCCCACCCGACATCAGACCTTGATCTGGAATCCCATTCTAGCATACAGTGCCTAGGGCTAACCCCCGTGTCTTCCTACTCATAAACAACATGGGCCGACATTCTGGCCATAGACCCATTCACATAGTGAGGAAACTTACCTTGCACTGCTGAAACCTTGCTGATATCCCTGAAGCTGCTATATGCCAAGTCCCAAACTACTGCTCCTTCGGCTCCCCGAACTATCAATACCACAATAATACTTAGCCCAATACAATAATCCTTCATAGGGTAGAATGACCATTCTACCCCTCCTAGTCCAACTTGATACATGTTCAAGGTCCAACACTAGGTAAGCTTCCCAAGCCCACTAGTGACCCACTAATGGCCCAATTTGCTACATTGGGCCCAATTCCTTAATGGGCCTTACCTTAAGCCCAATTATATTTTACTTGGCCCATATTAATTGACTCCTGATGGCCCACTATGGCCCAAAGGCCTAAAATCCAAAACACAACCCACACCGAGGCCCAATATGCCCAAAGCCCAACTCTGCTGAGTATGCTGGGCGTACTCTAATGTACGCTAAGCGTATTGGCCTGCTAGTGCGTACGCTGGTCATACCTGCACGTACACTCAACATAATCCTTCTGTTAAGACACTTTTCCATTAAGTGCTTGATACTCCACTATAGAGGCTACCAACTCAGATCCAGGTCCTTACTGATGTCTTAAACCATAAAGTCACTAACTTGGTGACTTGCAAATCACCAAACAAGCCCAAACTCAAAAGGTGAGAACATGCTTTCATTCCAAGGGCTAGATCTCATGCATGGACACAAATGAGTCCTAAAGGTTGAAACTTTACTGCTTATGGGACTCATATGACACTAAGGATGGCGACCTTGGACCTAGAAGGCGAGTTGTGACATAAAGGTCAAATCTTGGAACCAAAAAGACCCAAAACTTCCATTAACATAGATCTAAGCATACATAAGGAAAGTTTCAGACTTGATACCTCACAAATGTCCAACAATGGAACCAAAATCTTAGATCTACAACTTCCCTTTCGATCCACCACCTTGCTAATCTCTTCTCTTGTTTTGAAATGGCTTTACAACACCCAAATACTCACTTAATGGCCACCAAAGCTTCAATAACACTCAAGGAGGGTTAGGGTTTCGTGGAGACTGGCTAAGGATGAGATGGGGCTGGCCCCTTTGAGCATATTGTTCCTTTTATAGTGTCACAACCCCAAATTAGGGCTTTAGGAATGCTGAGCATACGCTGGGGGTACGCCTCCGTGCACCCACGACCATGCACCGTATTACACTGGGCGTAAGCCAGCTTACGTTGGGCGTACCCATGCGCCTCTTATTTGCATGCATGGCTCTTGTTGCCAACTCTTCCCATTAAGGGACCATTAATTTCAATAACTTCAAATCATCATAATTCCTTCATTCTAAGTCCGTATCCAACGGACCTTATATCCACGAATAGGCGGCGAGAAGCTCTACACATCTATAAACTTATCTTCACCTCAAAATATTCCGAACGAAGATTCCAAATGCATAAGGAGATCGAACTGCCACTTACCGATATACCCCTGGTTCCAAGGCACAACCCAAACTGTCGGATCACCTCAATCACATCTTTTGTACCTAAATGGGTCTAGATCTATCTTTTGCAAAGGCCCTAAGCCCTACGATAACCCATCTTTAGGTCACGGTCCCGAATTAGGAAAGCAATTCGGAACAGGGCGTTACATGGCTCTTCATCGTAGGGTATGGGTCCCTTATCATGGGGGTGTGTGCCAGGTATTGATGGTAGAGGCGCACAAATTTAGGTTCTCTATCCATCCCGGGGAGACGAAGATGTACAGGGATCTTCGTCTTGATTATTGGTGGCCCTGTATGAAGAGAGACATAGCTTGGTTTGTGGAAAGGTGCATGACCTGTAGGAAGGTCAAGGCTGAGAACCAGAGACCTCACGACAAGGTCCAACCATTGGATATCCCGCTGTGGAAGTGGGAGGATATTACCATGGACTTTATTACGAAGCTTCCCAGGACCGCACGGGGAATAGATTTGATTTGGGTCATCGTGGATCGATTGACGAAGAGCGCCCATTTTATTCCGATTCAGGAGAGTATTTCAGCTGAAAAGTTGGCCGATATCTATATTAGGGAAGTAGTGGCGCGACACGGGGTGCCAGTTTCAGTGATTTCAGACAGGGACTTGCGGTTCACTTCCAGGTTTTGGAAGAAGTTTCATGACAAGCTGGGTACTTGACTGCATTTTAGCATTGCCTTTCACCCGCAGAAGGATGGTCAGAGCGAGCGGACCATATCGACTCTGGAGGATATGTTGCGGGTGTGTGTTTTAGACTTTGGAGGTAGTTGGGATACTTACCTTTCGTTGGCTGAGTTCTCCTATAACAATTGCTATGATGCGAGTATCGACTGTCCTCCTTTCGAGATGTTGTATAGGAGGAAGTGCAGGACCCCGATATGTTGGGGAGAGGGTCATGGGGAGTATCGAAGTGGTACTCAAGACTACAGAGAGGATCCTGCAGGTTCGGAGCAGGCTTTAGACTGCTCAGAGTCGGCAGAAAAGTTATGCCGACAAGCGTCAGTCAGACTTGGAGTTTCATGTCGGGGATATGGTGCTCCTGAAGGTGTCGCCATGGAAGGGCGTCATTCGATTCAGGAAGCGGGGCAAGCTGGGCCCTAGGTATATTGGACCCTTCAGGGTTATGTCCCAGGTGGGTAAGGTGGCATATAGACTGGATCTGCCATCCGAAATCAGTCAGATTCATAGCACTTTTCATATCTCCCAATTGCGGAAATGCCTGGTAGAGGATTCGACGGTGGTGCCTTTGGAGGATATTGAGGTTAATGACAACCTGAACTACATTGAGCGGCCAATGGCAATCCTTGACAGGAAGTCAAAAGGATCTGAGGAACAAGAGAGTGGAGCTGGTAAAGGTGCAGTGGCAGCACCGAAAGGGCTCAGAATGGACCTGAGAGCCAGAGGACGAGATGAGGGAGCATTACCCCAAGCTTTTTCGGGATCGAGCATCAGACTTCAAGGAAGAAGTCTAAGATAAGTAGGGGAGATTTGTAACTCCCGATTCCTGGTACGTAGTTAATTCAAGCATCTCTTGTGTTTTTCTTTGGGACTCGATGAGTTGGAGGCGCAACTCGTTGAGTAGAGTCGAGATCCGTGGACAATTTAAGTGATCTACTCGACGAGTCGGAAGACTGACTCGGCGAGTAGGTGCTGTTTGGGTAAAACCCTAAATTGAGGGTTTTCACCCTATTTAAACACCTTATCTTAGCCTCCATCGTCCCTTATACTCCCAGAAGACAGCATATCGAAACCCTAGCCGTTTTTGTGTGTTCTATGGCCATTTTGGTGCTTTTTGGTGGGTTGTGAAGCTTGAGAAGAGGAAAGGAGCTTGTGAGACCAAGGGAGAAACAAGAAGATCCCGAGTTTGGAGCACATTTTCAGTTTATTGGAGGTATGAAGCTGAACCTTTGTCTATAGATCTTGATTTTTGGGCCTTTTCCTTCATCTTCCTAAGCCATAGAGAGATTGTATTCAGGATTTAGTGTTGGAAGTCAGTGTATGCCTTAGATCCAGGTCTATTGGGGGGTTTTATGGCACAAAGGTACCCATTTTGTTGCCATTAACACCCCATGCACCTTGGAGGCCATCTTTTATGGCTTTTTGGGCCAAAGACCCCTTGAATGTGTACCAAGTTTGAAACTTTACGTGTAAAATGGACATTAGGAGGCTAGATCTATGGTTTTGGTGTGTTAAGACCCATTTAAATCGACTGTATAGTGTTGTTCAAGGATGGACTCGACGAGTTGTTCTTAGGACTCAACGAGTTGTGGTGTAAGGACCACCAAATCCTTTCTGTGGATGGACTAGTTGTTAGGGAGGAAAGTCTCGTAGATGTTTAGACGTGAAAAGGGACCTGGGAATCATGGGACTCGATGAGTGTATTAACAGACTCGACGGGTCCAAGGGAATCTCCCAATCTTTGAAGATGGACTCGACGAGTTGGTCATACAATTCAACGAGTCGTAGACTGGACACATTCTTATGAGGGAGATGAACTCGCCGAGTTCAAGGAAGAACTCGGTGAGTTGGATGAAGATGGTCCCGATGGTTTGAATGAAGGAGAAACCGTCGAGTTCTTGTTAGACTTGACGAGTGAAGACGGGGTTGAATCGGGTTAATGGAGTATGGACTCGACGAGTTGGTAGACCAAATCGGTGAGTCAGGGCAACTAGGTGTTGACTTTGACCAATGTTGACTTTGCCTGGTTTTGGTATTGACCCGGGTTAGGGTTGTATGTTCTATTTGATGACTTGAGGGTTGTCGTGTAGGGATTGAGGAGTCGAGGAGAGGTGACCTTCACGCTGAGGACAATTTAGACACTACACGACATTGAGGTGAGTTACCTTCCAGTAGAAGCGTGTCTAAGGCGCCAAGGCCGACCCATTAGTAATTGTTAGTTGGGATGGTTATCTTTGTGACAATTGTCTGTTCTTTTATTGTTGGATATGTGACTATGCTAGACTATGAGATATGTGAGTATGCTAGTTTGCTAGTTGCCATGTTATATGAGATAGTATCAGTAGAAGGGGACTAGTCCCCGATTCGGTCATTAGGACCAATGGGTAGGTCGGACACCCCATATATGTCTGACAGCATGATTATGATATCATATTATGTGTTAGTAATAGGGGTGAAATAGTCCCCGTGTTCGGTTGAGATAGACTGGAGGGTAGGTCAACACCCCATATTAGCTTGATATGGGTAGGTCAACACCCCATAATGGCTTGACATGGGCAGGTCAGCACCCCAGAATGGCTTGACATGGGTAGGTCAGCACCCCATAATGGCTTGACATGAGTAGGACGGGCACCCCATAATTGCCCAGTAGTATGTATGTTATGCGATTGTATGGTATGTGGTATGATGTGGGAACTCACTAACCTTTGTGCTTACAGTTTCAGTTTTGGTTTCAGGTACCTCTTCGTCCATGGGGAAGGAGCCGGCGGTGTAGCAACGCATCACACACGTACACATATGATTTCCGCTTAGAGTTTTCTGGGATTGTACATTGATATTTTGTTATTTAAGATGTTTTGGTCTTGAGACATGATATTATGGTTTTATGTATTGACATGATCTTAGCAATGTTTTGTTGAACCATTTTATAAATCACCTAATCAAAATGAAATTTTTGGCCTCGAATTTTGGGATGTTACATCGTCGTGTGCAGTTCATTGACTCGTCGAGTCCTTCCAGACTCAAGAGATCGTGAAAACCCTAGTTGAATCGCTGATTTTCCAGACAACTCGTCGAGTCCATGCGTGTCCAAAAGTCAGGAAAACCCTAACTGACTCGTCGAGTCCATGCAGAACCAACACCGACTAATCTTCATCGGACTCGTCGAGTTGACCCTGCAACTCGTCGTGTCCCTTCACTCCATTCTTATTCAGACGTTTTTAAGTACCCCACAGCTCCAAAATGCATATCTAACCTCCTAGCGAGTGGTTTCCATGTAAAGTTGCAAACTTTACGTGCATGCATGGTCCTAGATGCCAAAACCAAGTTAAAGGAAAGGTTTAACTCAAAGAAAAGGGTCCAAGCTTGCTAAATCAGATAACTTTATGGCTATAAGGACTTAGAGAAGTCCAGATCTGAAGTTACAACTTCATATCATGACCATTACTCAAAATGGTTCACATGAATGCTAAAATGGCCCTAAACTGAAGCATGGAGAGATCTAGCTAGAGGGAAGTCAAGGTAACGACTTGTTACCTTCAAAATGATGCCAAGATGAAGTAGAGTCTGATCCACAAGATTTTCTTTGCTCCAAGCTCCTTAGACTTCAAGCCTTCTTCACCAAAAACCATTTTCCAAGCTTCTCCATACCCATGGGTTTTATGATCCATGGTTTATGTGGCCCAACTCTTTATGTATCCATACATAAACTTGGTCCAACATGGGTCATAAGCCCAACACATATAAATATAACTAATTATCATAATTAGTCCCCATAGATTTAATTAGTCTCTTTTGATCACTAAATTAATTCCAAATTAATTCTTGTTCGATACCAATTAAAGCATATGATTTCATATTAATATATTATAACTTACCATATATTAATAAACCATAAATAACCTTCTCTCAAAAGTCCATCCTAACAAATTGTCCTGATGATATGCAACCCAAATGGACCATGCTACTTTCGGGTCAAGTACATACCAATAATAGTTATAGGCTTAGACATCTAATCCAACAGTCTCCCACTTGGATAAGTCTAAAACTATTATTGCAAGTACGACTTCATAGCCCGACTAGCAATCGTAGCTCTTAAAGCCAATGTCGAACTCTGAACAAATCAATGACACGCCCATTAGATAAGGGATCATATATTCCTCCATTATAGATATCATATGGACTGAGACATGGATTATAATCATTCTCTCTGTCCATTTGTTGTTTCCTGATTTCCGATTTATGACGACTGACTAATTGAACAAATCAAATAAGTCCTGGCCCGGCCGAGCACTTCCATTTGTCATCATCAAATCATCGAGGGGCCCACAGATATCGCTTTTATCTCGAAGGTAAAAGGAATGGATAAACTTCGACTCATATGGCTTGTTCTACTACTTGTTGAATCATACACAAAGGCACGTTTTATAACATCGAGTTACCAATGCGTTTTCGTGCAATCAATATATAACCAACTCATAGTAACAACTCATATATCTAGGTTTGAAGAATATAAGATATTATCATCTCATGATCACTCGTGATAAAATCCATGAAGTGATTCCAATGAGCGCGGGTTGAATCCAATACTTAGAACTTATGAGCACTCATGAGTGTTGTAGCACCACCTTGTCCAACATCTTAGACCTCTACAAACCCAACCCATGACAGTCTTGATTCATATCTACTTCCAACATATGACTGACTGTGGATGGTTTGAATAACTCAGTTAATCAGAACAATGACCTAGTTATTCTGGAAGTCAAAACATGCAAAGTGAAACACAATAATAATCGAATCCAATATGGTCTCAGAACTTTTGAATATAAATAAAACACCTTTTATTTATCACCATATGATTACACATTATTCATTATATACTGTTTCAGCTATCAACTTTATTCTTGAATTAAAACAATAGTTGTCCCATGCTCCAAGCATGTACACTATGTTTTTCTAAACACTAGTCATGCCACACACCAAGTATGCATACTATGTTTGTCTATGATATTTACTTTGTGAAATAGATCAACTAAACATAACTCCAATGATTCTCATTTCACAGTCCCAAATCTTACTGCAAATGCAAGAATTCCAAATTCATGTCATTTACTGAAATCTGTTAGATTATAAGCTTATATGCATTGATCCTCTTGTAATGATTATGCACAAAGTCAGAAAGACTTGACAACAATCATTACAGAGTATTCCAAAGGAGATCAGCTCCTTGGAAACATCCTTCTTGCATTAAGTTTCCTAATCTTTCACAGATTGAATGATTTCTAACTTTGAAACATTTCCATATTACATTTTGACTATCACTTCTGAACAAGAGTTGTCTCCTTACAGATTATGTCAATATGGTCCTTCCAGAATTATCACTATACTTACAACTATCCTTGAGCAACCAATATTTGGTAAACCTTATATTGTCCTCAACAATTGCTTAATCATTTTAGTCATATCAATTTCTAGACCTTTTTCCCTTCTTCATGCCCCAGGCATTTGGAAAAACTTAGAAAGAGTGAATATAGCACATGTAATCGATCCTATATCCGAAGCATCTGGGACACGATTCATGATGTCTCACATAAAGACTAAACCAGTCTTCTGCTATAATATTTCCATTTCTATTTGCCAAGTTCTCATAACTCAGATTATGAAAAGGGATGTCGTAATCATAATCGAATATTAGAACGCAAATAATGAACCCACATATAGAATTTCCTTATGTTGAGCCATCCCAACATGA
The DNA here is from genome assembly GCF_002870075.4 of Lactuca sativa. Taxonomy (NCBI): domain Eukaryota; kingdom Viridiplantae; phylum Streptophyta; class Magnoliopsida; order Asterales; family Asteraceae; genus Lactuca; species Lactuca sativa. The sequence continues at coordinate 206,513,882 of NC_056629.2, read as the reverse complement.
AATTCATATATATTCTTGACTAAATATGATTAAGACCTCAATCTAAGCTTTTAGATTTGAGATGAAGTATAATTTCCTCTCCCTTAATTCTAGCAAAACAATTTTTTCAACCCCTGCAACCTCACGAATTGAAACTTTTGTTTTCTATAATTAACATTGCTAACTTGAAATACTTATCATAATTATCATGCTCCAACTAACATGATGATTGTTAGCATAACACTTATGCTCCCACTAGCTTTGACATCTACCCAGAAATCAACTGAACTTCTAGAAATCAATACTTTATTGACTTTCTTACCAAAGTTCAGATTTCCGATACTAGATTGCCTTGATAAGACTTTATCAATATCATACACCTCTCTTAGATAGCTCACATGTGTGTCTAAACAATTATAAAGAGGGATGCCGTAATCATAATGTTTAGACCTTTTGTCATTCCCACAATTGCTATCTACTCAAAATCTACTTAGCGAAAGAGTTTCCTTAGCATCATTTTCATGAATCGAATAGAAACCTTATGACACTTAGATTTAATGGTGTATGTGTTCTTATCCATGTGAATTGTCAAAACCATAGTCATAAGACAAGGATAATGATAAATCCAAACTCATACGGATTGAACTTGTGCAATCTTAACTTCTTGCCACCTGGCAGCTCAAGGGCTTGCCATTGCTTCCAAGTAGTTATGCAAACAATTGAGAACATGTAGAACTCAAATGTATAGCCAACTTAACTGGAATGAGAATAGAAATGTCAGCACGATAGGTTATAAACCTCTACTTGTGTGCTAGCGATGAACTATAGGTTTTATTCTTGATTACTTCTTGAAACCTTTTTCAGGATCTTTTAGACTCCCACTGTCTCCTTGACTTATACGACTTTCTTGCCAAATAGTCAGGAGATAGTGTGGATTCTAATCAAGATGGACAATTAACACAATTAGCCTTAGTTGGTCTTTGTTTTATCCAAAACATCACAACTTACCAATTTCAAATGTACAAGAGTAGAAAACTTTTACTCTTATATTTGACAAGTGTTTTAAACCTTCTTTAAGACATGTCACTCAAGTTACAATCTTAGAGTATAACTCTATGAATTGTTTTGGAATGAAGTATGAATCATCTTCTTGATTTAAGCTCTTCAACAATTCATAACTCCTCTTCTTAACTATCTGAATGTACTTAGAGGAAGAATTGTGATAAGGTCTTAAAGTCATTAAGATGACCTTAAAACATGATACTAAAGTAGTCTCCCATCTTTTCAGATTTGAGAAACTTTTATCCTTCTGCCTAATTTGATTCTTGTTATTCGTTCTGTCATACATTGAAAATTTTACAATGTTTCAGAATTATACTTAAGCTTGTAAGTATAATCATATTTACTAAACCTTAGTAAATCATGACAAATAGTCTTATCCATCTTTTGTGGTGGACTTTGACAAGTGCACAAGAAAGTGTACTTGATCCCTTAGTCCTTCTCTTGACTCAAACATCCATGTGAACAAGTAGTTAGTCTTAATTTTTCCAATGCTCGAAAGTTCTCATTCATCATACTATACAACTTGCATGATTCCAAGTTTCGGTCCAATTGAAACTTGGGTGATGAGAATCTTTCCTTATTTGGTAAATTTAGACACTACCACAAATGAACGAATCAAATTCATATTTCCAATATTGCTATAAACACACAAACATCAAGATTTCATGAATGCCATTGCAAGGAGATAAAAATAAAGTAAAACAAACTTTTATTTATTTTAAAATGCAGAAAAAACTTTTTCCTTACAATGTAACTTGAAATGAAAACTATGTTATTACTTGTTTCCTAGCAATCTATCATAACTCCTAAGAGTAGCTCAAGAATCCGATCTTCAATTAAGCCATAGAAATCCATCTTCGCGATCAGATTCAACATACTCGTTCTTTGAGTTTCCTTCACCTTTCCTTTAATTCTTAAACATCAACATGTGACCCAGTCACATCTTGTAATAAGAATCTCAGAATAGAAACTTAACCGAGTTAGATAGTGGACCTTACCTGAAATAGAGTCAAACTTATTGACTTTACTAGCCTTATGATCTTTCATGTGAAATTGACAACTTCGCAACCAATACCCTTTCCTTTTGGCAATAGGACCATATGGATCCTTAGGTAATAGTACATGGGACTATCTTAGACTTAGCCTTTCTCTTTACCATTTGGTCAACCGAGTTGACTATGGCCGATCCCTTTCCATTGGGAAGAGAATGCTTTTCTGGATTTCCTGTGTCACTATTGTCCCTGTCCATAAAGTTTTGGGAAGTTGATCTCCTAATCAAATTTGCTTTACTAGTACACTAAATCATTTCTGATTTAGCAGCACAAAGCAAATAGATAAGATCATTAAGGGTCTTGTCATAGTCTGTTTCATAGGAGTCCCAAGGAACTCACTATGTGACTTAGAAAGTGATTGAACCACTAACTTTCTTAAGACTTTGACACCCAACTCTCCCGACTTGTCAGTATGTGACTTCGTCTCCAAGATGTGATCACACCTAGACCTTGCCTTGCCAATAGGGCTTGAGTGACCTTGAACTTGTGGGTTAGGGAGAATAATTGGAGGAGGTGGAGGAAGTGAAGTTCCAAGATATTTGGGAAGATCATAGATGTCTGAACTAGACATCTTTTGGGAGATAATCAAGATAGTTGATTTAAAGTCCTTAATATAAAACCCAATATGAAATATTAAGGCTAGGACCCAAAAAACTATTTTATAACTTGGAAGAGGGATGCCGTAATCCAAGCTATAGAATATTTGAAGGTAGGTGAATGAAGATTCACCAATTTCCACCATGAAAAATGAAATCATTTATTAGGTTTTAATTGGATTTGAAACTCCTAGATCTTTAGAGATTCATTGAACTTTTCAGTGGCATGTTTCAATCTCGAGTGTGCCCTTCAGGTTTTGTGACTGGGATGCCGAGGATCACAAAACAAGGTGTGAAGTAACCATGCAAATTACTTGGAACCCTTAAGTGTTTACCCCTCAATCGATGTGCCGGTTAACCACACATGCTCCATCGATACTATGATAAACATTAAGTTACCCTTTGCCCACCTTGTTAAATACGAGTTAGTGTGCCGGTTAACCACACACGCTCCACTAACCAACTTAAACAAAGTGGAAAGTGTAATTTCATGGATTAGCACTTTATTCACAGTTTCCTAAGTAACTAAGATTGGGTATTTATAAAAGGTTTAGTTACTTAGTATTTATCATTAATACTTTTAATGAAGGGAGAATTATAGTCATTGTCCTACCAGTTCGGCTAACGACCCTCCACCGGTCAAGGAAGCGGTGGGTGAGAGTGGACACCCATTAAACTGTCATTTTATAGTCAGTAACCTTATACCCCCTTATAGACCGGCTTCGTGAATGATGCCTGCTAACGGTAAGACTGACTTTACTCTTATACATATATATATATATATATATATATATATATATATATATATATATATATATATATATATATTATTAACTTATAATATTATAAAGTATAAGGGTTGAATTTTAACTTTTAAAATTCTAAGGTCTAGTTTGGAATTAAAGTATACATGGGGGGTAACTTTACAAATTCCAAAACTTGAGGATAAGTTTTGAAACCTTTCAAAACTCTTGGCTTTCTCATAACTTGTGAGTTTAATTAAGGTTTAATGAAAAAAAATCAAGTTCCATAACTTGAGGACAAGTTATGGAAGACATTAAATCATTTAATGATGACATTAAAAATAGAGACTCTTCTATTTTCATAACCTATGAGACTTAATGACACTTTAAAAAGAAAAACTCCCCACTTTCCATAACTTGTGGACAAGTTATGGAGTTCATAAAAACCATTAAGATCAAATATTCCAATTAACACAATAAGCAAATAATTTTTCTATGATCTAGATTAAACTCATAAGTAAAGATAATTCACATCAACAATTTTCAAGAAATTAGATAATCATATAAACTGATACAAATCTTGAAACATTGACAATTATCCTTTGAAGACTCTTGGACTTCATAACCTAAAGAGTTAATAAATGAGACATTTCACATCCATAACTTATGGAAGTTTCAAAACTCTTAAGATCATAACATTAAAAAAAACTTTTGAGTTCCAAAATTTTATGACAAAATTTGTAACTCCTTAAAACCACTTAGATCAAAATTTTAAAACAAATAAAATAATCATATCATTCTATCTTTTAATAAATTGACCTAATTCAACTCTTGTAGTAAAGTGACTCAAATTTTACAAATAATTAGTTTTTCATAAAATCAAGTAATTATCATAAAATTTGACAAACTTCACGTTTTTTTTTTCTTTTTTTTCATCAACTTGAAAAAAAATACATTTGCATCAAATATAATAGAAAACAACCCATGACTCTGATACTACTGTTGGGTTTTGGTATAATACAACATCCTATGGTGCACATACAACCCTAAATACCTTGGATCTATGTTTTCACTAATTATACACGCAAATGGTTTCCAAGGCATTAAACCTATAACTAGCATGCATTTGACATAAACCATATAACATACTAGTTAGGGAAACATACATTTTATGTGGCTTGAAGTCTTGATGTATTTGGCCTTAAGAGCTTAGCACCAATAGTATGAAATGCCTCAAATGGAATCACAACACACCTAGGACAAAGGTGGCACTTGAGAGAGAATTCCATGCACCAAAACACCTTCATATTTCTCTAAGAAAAGAAGTGGTAATTTTGGCTATGGAGTAACCTTTTTATATGTAGAATTCCAAGGGTCATGATCCATGGTTCATGTGGCCCAACTCTTTATGTATCCATACATAAACTTGGTCCAACATGGGTCATAAGCCCAACACATATAAATATAACTAATTATCATAATTAGTCCCCATAGATTTAATTAGTCTCTTTTGATCACTAAATTAATTCCAAATTAATTCTTGATTGATACTAATTAAAACATATGATTTCATATTAATATATTATAACTTATAATATATTAATAAAACATAAATAACCTTCTCTCAAAAGTCCATCCTAACAAATTGTCCTGATGATATGCAACCCAAATGGACCATGCTACTCTCGGGTCAAGTACATACCAATAATAGTTATAGGCTTAGACATCTAATCCAACAACTTATGTGCTGGATTCTTATACCTCCCTTCTCGCGTAGATTTAATGGCTGGATTTCACCTTCCCGGAGACCTATAATATCCCAACCACGGCAATGCAGGATGGCTAGAAGATGAACCTGAAGATGATCACCCAATTCCTTTGGATGATCATGAAGCTGAAGGCTTTTCTGATGGTTCTGACTCAGAGCCAGAAGTCAACAACCTGCCCCCAGCTGATCAAAACCCTGACCCTCGTCCAACATTTCAAGGACCCACACCTCTATGGGCAACAAAATTGAATACATGGAGCCATGAACAGGGTCAACCCATTTCCTACAATGGAGACAGAAGTTTCTACAACCTCACTAATGAAGGTTATGCTGACAGAGTCCTACCCATCATGGTTCGTAGGATTTCTCGGAACACGATACTGGGTCAATCATCTATCAATTGAGTCTTGGAGATTGACGCCAACACTGGTGTTAACACTGTCTGCATTCGCCAACTAGAGTCTGCTCATGAAAGGACTCTGGTTCACAATGCAACTCTTCAGAGGGAACTCACTGAAACGCGAGTTGAAGTCAGAGAACTTTGAGCTCAACAAGCTAGGGCTGATAGGCGTATGAGGGACATAGAACATCTACTGTCAGGATCAAGGACTCACTCTGGTAGTTCTCGTCGCCGATAGATCCTCATCAACTTCTATCTTTTGGATATAACCTAGTTATGTAGAACTCTTGTCTAATTCTCTATCGTTGTAAATCGTAGGCCTGTTAGGTCTTGGTTAGGTCGTAATTCTGTCAAAAATTTCCCATTTTGGTTGATGTAAGGCCTATTTCTGTTGGCCGTTTTTTCCCGAACTTGTTACATCTGTAATTCCAGTAATATCGACAGGTACCTAATCTTTTGGGAATTATTATCCAAATGTGATCATCTATTAGTTATGGATTTCCATTCAATCGTATCGTTTGGGCTATGAAGTGTTATCCATTGAGTCATTTTCATCAAATCTTCCATTGAAATCTTATCAATGTTTTCATCTTCATAAACTATAGATCAAAGATGCCGCCTCGCAGAAATCCGAGGAGAAACCTCAATAACGAAACACCACCTCCTCCACCTCCTCAACCACCTACTCCTCAGTTCGATACGACAACCTTAAATGATGATATAGCTGCAGCAGTGGCTACAGCCATGGCTTAGTATCATTCATCTGGTTCCACTAGAGGAGAAACCCCTGTTCAGTCTATCCAGGTTAAAGCTCCTGTACGCTCGAGAGAGTGCTCCTATAAGGAATTCACGAACTGCAAGCCATTATCCTTCAAGGGGACTGGCGGAGTCATTGCCCTCTCGCAATGGTTCGAGAAAACCGAATCGGTTTTCGAAATCTGCTCTTGTTCTGAGGAGAGCAAGGTGAAGTTCTGTGACAACTCGAAATTTTCATTCGGTCAAACCCTAGCAGTCAATCACTTCATATTATAAATCAAGTTCACTTTTACTTGTTTTTGGAAAAAATAAGTTCATTTGATTATTTTAATATTATTTTTAAACGAACGGGTGAAAAAGTGTCGTCTCGGGTTTTGAATTTTAAAAACCGCAAACACCTCGCATCTTAGAAGTTCCCGGCCAAACTATACTGTTTGGGTCGAAAAATCATCCCAAAATCCGTAAACTCATGCTTATCCATGAGTTTACTCCCTAAGTCTAGTTATAATGTGTTTACTCCCCAAAAGAGTAAACTCCAAAAGAGTAAACTCAAGAAAACCTCTCAAGTAGCAAACTAGAAACAATTCAAGATCTTCAAACTTGTAAGTGTTGTAGACATTCCAAGTTGATACAACACTTAATCTATTGTTTGTGCATCTATTCATCCATTCATTTTTGTGTTTTGATTAGATTTCCAAAAACACCAAGAACACACACTAAGTGTTCTTGGACTTTTAGCTAAATCCAAGCTTCCTTATAGTAAGTACTTCCATCCTTGAGTCTTATTAACCTTGTATTACATATTAACATCAAAGAAAAGTCCCAAGAACACCAAGATCAAGATCAAGGTGTTCACGGTTTTGGGAGGCTCCCAAAATCGTAAACACCATTTATGGTGCAAAGTGGTGCCTTAAGGTGCCTAGATGCTTCACCATGCCTTAGGGACTTGTCTAGCTTCATCCTTGATGAGTTTATCACACAAAATGCACCAAATACTTACATTTTTATGTGTTTACGGTTTGGGGAGCTCCCAAAACCGTAAACACCCCAAAAAGTGCATAAAGGTCCCATAAATGTCCCATAGTTGTTCCTTATGTCTAAATCCAACCTAGACTAGTGCCATGATTGAGCTAAGGACTTGAAAACCCCAAAATACCAAACTTATGAGTTTAAGGTAGTAAAATCATGAGTTTAAGGTAGTAAACTCATGATTTTAAGGTAGTAAACTCATGGAGAAATGGTCCTTAGACCGTAAACTCCATTTAGGAGTGTTTTGATGCCACACAACACTTCCTAAGGCTTAATCATGAAGTAGGAATGCTTGGAATAGCTTAGTAGTCTTCAAAACAACAAATGGTCATAAAGTGTAGAGTTTACGACCATAAACCCTTGAGTTTACAGCCGTAAACTCCTTGGGTAATGGTCATGAAAACCGTAAACTCCAAGGGAGTTTACCCTTGAACCCCAAACACACTAGCCTTTCCCTACAACATTTAGATGCAACCTTTGAGACTTATAACACTTGTATAAGGTGTTTAGCATGTCCTAGAGTGTCTTAACTTTGTTTATTAGTTGTTTAAAGACTAATTGTTTATATACATATGCGCTCATATGTAATTAGGATCTTTGTGCGTGTCTAAGTCTTCACTTGACACCAAGCACTTATCCGACACTTCCTTCCGATCCACTTGCAACAGGTGAGTTCATACCCCTTAATCAATGTTTTAAATGATTTTAAATGCTTTAATGGGGGGGGGAGGAATACAGGTACAAAAAAACATGTTATTGTATCAATCATATGTATTTATAACTGTGTTTTCATTCAGCAGATTTCACATACTACAAAATGTGATGCATGAAATGGTTTTATATCTTAAAAATACCTTGATAGCAAAAGTATTACATTTGAAATGTTTATTAAAATGGCATCAAGTCATTGCTAATTATTGTTCAAAACTCATAGATGTTTTACAAAACCATTTTTACCTTCTTGAACATAACTATACTTATACACTTGTGTTCTTATATATGTATTGATGTTGTAGTTTTCATCCTTCATTCAGTTTCCCACACTCTTGTGTAGCAAGGGTGTATAAACCTACTTGAACAACCAATTACCTTCCAGTTACTATCATAGGGATAGTTAAAAGATACACAACATTATTCCTATTACAAGGAATTACATCAGAGTCATTTCATTCATGAGTCTACACTATACATTACATGAGTACCTTACATGAATACATTACATGAGCACCTTACATGAATACATTACATGAGCACCTTACATGAATACATTACATGAGCACCTTACATGAATACATTACATGAGCACCTTACATGAATACATTACATGAGTACCTTACATGAATACATTACATGAGTACTTTTACGTAGATACATCTTCCTGTATACATTTACATGGATACTTGTACCTCGATTAATTAGGATGATTTATTAGTACCTTCTGTGTAAATTGTCCTGCCTATCCTAGTTCAACAGGATATCTAGACGGGACTAACCATTTCGAAGCCCAGCTGATTAGCACCAGTGGTTGGTGAACATCTACGGATGCCTACAGTTATTACTTATATTAGAATACAGTTACGGGACTAACCATTCCTCGAGCCTACTGTTCACTACAGAGGTTGATGAACATCTACGGATGCCTATGGTTAATACTTATATTAGGGAATCGATTACAGGACTAACCCTTCCTCCCCCCTGCTGTAGCCACAGAGGACAATTGAACAATCTTCGGATGTTCATTAGGTTATACATTTCGCTAACCGCGATGTCGTGTTAGTACTAGTACCAAAGGATAACACTTACATTAGTATAGTTTCCTATTTACTTTATTTTGTGATACATTAACATAAACGATGGAAATAAGGGATTTTCTAGGCTTTTCATACTTATATCAATTGTTTCATTTAAAGATTTACCAGGCACTCATAACAGTTTTATAAAACAAGACAATGACACTTAAATACTTACGAATTCACTAGCTTTGGGCTGATACTTTCTTTCAAAATAACTTGTATTCTCAGGTCACCAGTTAGACAGGTACGATGGCCAGGTTTTGAGAAGATGGAGCACAGACAAGACTTGTCTTATTTTGATTATTCATTTTATTGTTGTACATTATGAAAGAACACACATGTATTAAAACTTTACTTTTAATGCAATGGATGATGTTGTTGCTTGTTTACTACTTTACACTGTTATGATACTTCACATGACGTCCTCCACCCCAGAACGTTTCCGCCATTCTTGGTTTTAGGGTGTGACAAGTTTGCTGCTTGCACCTTCGAAACTAAAGCCCTAACATGGTGGAATGGCCATGTTAAGTCACTATCTATTATAGTGGCTAATGCGATGGGCTGGGAAACTTTGAAAGACCTCATGATTGAGGTGTACTGCCCGAGGGGCGAGATCCAAAAGCTGGAGGAAGAGCTATGGAGCCTAACCATGAAGGGCTCCAACGTAGTCGCCTACACCGCCAGATTCTATGAACTGGTGGCCCTCTGCCCCAACATGATTCCTTTAGAGGGAAAGAAGATCGAGAGATACATATGGGGACTGGTGCCCCCATACCAGGGAAATGTTTTGGCATCACACCCCACTACATTTGATAGTGCCAAGCGATTGGCACAGTGGCTCATAGACCATGGGGTTCGTACCCCGGCCACAACAACTACCCTGGCCATCTCAGAACCTGCAAGAACCGCTGACTCTAAGCGGAAGTTTTGGGATGACAAGAAGAAGACTAAGGCTGCCAAGAAGAGGCAGGTCGTGGCAGTGCATCCTGCGATAGCACCTGCCGCTGCTGCTCCGGTAAAGCAGTACGCTGGAAGTTTGCCCAAGTGCAACAAGTGCAACTTCCATCACGTCGGCGCCTGCCGGGAGATGCAGTGTCTGAACTGCAACGGGAAGGGGCACACAGCCCGTTTCTGTAAAGTTCCAGCAAAGCCAATCAACCAAGTCCCCGGTGCTGGAGTGGGCCAAACTTGCTACGGATGTGGCGAGGTAGGCCACTTCAAGAGAAACTGCCCGAAGGCAGGGTTTGCCGGTGGAGAGGCAAGAGTTCTGGCCATAGGCCATGAGGAAGCGGTTGCCGACCCCATAGTGGTCACTGGTACATTCCTCCTCGATAACTCTTATGCATGCATTCTATTTGATAGTGGAGTTGAGAGGAGTTTCGTGAACCAAAGATTTGCTTATTTACTTAAGCAAAAATCACGAGCACTTAATGAACCGTTCACTGTAGAAATGGCTAATGGAAAGATAGAGAGCATAGGGTGTACCCTAACATTAGATAACCATTCATTTGATCTCATGCCGGTCTCAATTAAAAGTTTGGACGTCATTATCGGCAAGGATTGGTTGAGTCTTCATCGTGCCGATATCATGTGTTACGAAAAGGATGTTCGCCTTAATCTGCTGTCTGGCAAAACCTTAGTAGTTTATGGTGACAAACCCGACACGAACCTTTGTATCATCTCGAGCATCCAAGCACATAAATTCTTGCGGAAGGAATGTCGTGCATTCCTTGCTCATGTGGTCGATGTGAGCCAAGAAACGAAAGACATTCATAACATTCCATTAGTACGCGACTTTCTTGACATCTTTCCAGAAGAACTCCTTGGATTACCTCCGCAACGTCAAGTCGAGTTCCGAATCGACTTAGTTCCAGGGGCTACCCCCATAGCCAAATCGCCCTATCGTGTAGCTCCTGCAGATATGCAAGAACTGTTCGGTCAACTTAACGAACTGATCAGCAAGGGCTTTATAAGATCAAGCTTCTCACCCTGGGGAGCTCCAGTCTTGTTCGTCAAAAAGAAAGACGGATCGTTTCGTATGTACATCGACTACAGGGAGCTTAACAAGCTGACGGTCAAAAATCGTTATCCGTTGCCTCGTATTGATGATATATTTGACCAACTTCAAGGGGAGAACTTCTTTTCGAAAATCGACTTGAGATCCGGATATCACCAACTACGAGTGCTAGGGGAGGATGTTCCAAAGACATCGTTCCGAACTCGTTATGGGCACTACGAATTCGTAGTGATGCCGTTCGGATTGACAAACGCGCCCGCTGTATTCATGGACTTAATCAATAGGGTGTGTCATCCTTACTTGGATCAGTTCGTCATCGTATTCATCGATGACATACTTATCTACTCTCTTAGTAAGGAGGAGCATAGTTAACATCTGCGACAAGTCCTCGAAACATTACGTTCGGAGAAGCTCTACGCGAAGTTCTCGGAATGCGAATTTTGGATTTGATGAGTCGAATTCTTAGGGCACGTGGTTAGCGAAGAGGGTATACACGTGGACCCTTTCAAAATCAAGGCCATTGAGAACTGGTCAGCACCGAAGATGCCTATGGAAATTCGTCAATTTCTAGGCCTCGCTGGCTACTATCGTAGGTTCATTCAGAACTTCTCCCGCATAGCGAACCCTCTTACAACACTGACCCAGAAGGGCGTGGCCTTTGACTGGGGAGAGAAGTAGGAGAGAGCGTTCCAAACGCTCAAACGAGCCTTGTGCACCGCACCAATACTATCCCTTACCGAAGGAATAGAAGACTTCGTTGTCTATTGTGATGCGTCGAATCAAGGGATCGGATGTGTTATGATGCAGCGAGGTAAGGTCATCGCCTATGCCTCGAGACAGCTAAAGACACATGAGGTCAATTACACGACCCACGATCTTGAACTAGGAGCAGTTGTGTTTGCTCTGAAGATCTGGAGACATTACTTGTACGGAACGAAAAGCACTATCTTTACAGACCACAAGAGCTTACAACACATATTCGATCAGAAGGAGCTCAACATGAGACAACGACGGTGGGTCGAGCTACTCAGTGATTACGAATGCGAAATTCGTTATCATCCAGGTAAAGCCAATGTAGTAGCTGACGCCCTGAGTCGGAAGGAATATTCTAGTCGTAGAGTCAAATCATTGAATATGACTATCCATTCACACTTGTCCACAAAAATTAAGGCAGCTCAGCTTGATGCTTTGAAGCCTGAAAATGTGGCGGGTGAATCCCTAAGAGGGATGGATAAGAACTTGGAGGTTAAGGGTGGCGGAGCTTATTATTTCATGGATCGGATCTGGACCACGAAACTCGGTGGTTTCAGAGACTTGGTCATGAACGTGGCGCACAACACTCGTTATTCCGTGCACCCGGGATTAGATAAGATGTATCTGGATCTCAAAAAGCTATACTGGTGGCCTAACATGAAACCCTCCGGTCTACTACAACAACCTAAGATACCGGAATGGAAGTGGGAGCGGATAACTATGGATTTCATAACCAAGTTGCCCAAGACGACGGGTGGACTTGATACCATATGGGTCATCGTCGATAGATTGACCAAGTCTGCACACTTCCTGCCGATCAAAGAAACAGACAAGATGGAGAAACTTACGAGAACTTACATTAGGGAGATTGTAAGACTGCACGGTGTTCCCTTATCCATTATCTTGGACAGAGATAGTAGATTCACTTCGAGGTTCTGGCAGTCGTTACAAAGTTCCCTAGGAACTAGGCTGGACATGAGTACAGCCTACCATCCACAGACCGACGGGAAAAGTGAGAGAATTATCCAAACCATGGAAGATATGTTGCGAGCCTGTGTGATAGACTTCGGGAAAGCATGGGAAACTCATTTACCCCTTGTCGAATTTTCCTACAACAACAGTTATCACACGAGCATAAAGGCTGCTCCATTCGAGGCCCTCTATGGCCGAAAGTGCAGATCTCCTTTGTGCTGGGCTGAGGTGGGTGATACCCAGTTAGCTAAAGGACGAATTCCTGAAAGCACTCTCACAGGTCCGGAGATCATACGTGAAACAACAGAGAAGATCGTTCAGATCCAAGAATGATTGAAAGCCTCCAGAGACCGACAGAAAAGCTACGCTGACAAGCGAAGGAAACCGTTGGAATTCCAGGTGGGCGACCGTGTTCTATTGAAGGACTCACCCTGAAAGGGCTTGATACGCTTCGGAAATCATGGAAAGCTAAATCCAAGGTACATTGGGCCTTTCGAGATTCTCACAAGAATCGGCCCTGTAGCTTACAAACTTAACGTACCGCGCAAACTCAGTAACATACATTCTACCTTCCATGTATCGAACTTGAAAAAGTGTCTGTCCGACGAGACTCTTTTTATTCCACTCGACGAGATCGAGATCAACGAGAGCCTCAACTTCGTGGAGGAACCAGTAGAGATCATGGACCGAGAGGTCAAGCAAACGAAACAAAGCCGCATCCCGATAGTGAAGGTTCGCTAGAACGCCAAGCGAGGAACGAAATTCACTTAGGAGCGTCAGGATCAGATGAAACTGAAATATCCTCATCTTTTTGCTTAGTTATTTGTAACTACTTTATTTTCTTAGACTTTAATTTCGGGACGAAATTCCCTTTAACAGGGGGATGATGTGACAACCCGAAATTTTCATTCGGTCAAACCCTAAAAGTCAATCACTTCATATTATAAGTCAAGTTCACTTTTATTTGTTTTTAGGAAATTAAAGTTTGTTTGAGTATTTTAATAATTAACCTTTAAACGAACGGGTGAACGGATGTGCCGTCTCGGGTCTTGAAATTTCTAAACCGCGAATACCACGTAGCTTAGATTCTCACGGCCAAACTTTTATGTTTGGGCCGTAAACTCCCCTAAAAACCGTAAACTCATGCCTTAAGCATGAGTTTACTCCCTGAACTCATCACTTTTCTTTTTCACCCTAAAGAGTAAACTCCAAAACACTCTCAACTATCATCCCGGTTTTCGCCCGATTTCCCGAAAACGTAAGTACTTCTTGGCTTGATTTGTTGATGTATCATAACTACTAGTGATTATACATCTTTTCATCCATCCATATTTGTTTTTTGATTAGATATCCAAAACACCAAGAACACCAACAACACACACTAGTGTTCTTGGACTTTTAGTTCTTTACAAGCTTCCACAAAGTAAGTACTTCTATCCTAGAGTCATTTAAAGCTTGCTATACATCTTAATATCAAGGAAATGTCCCAAGAACATCAAGAACAAGGTGTTCACAACCTAGACACCCTAAAGCACCCATTGGCACTATACTTGGTGTTCACGGTTTTGGGAGGCTCCCAAAACCGTAAACACCAAGTATAGCGCCAAAGGGTGTCTAGGTGCTTCACAATGCCTTAGGGACTTGTCTAGATCATTCCTTGAAGTGTTTATCACATAAAAGAACAAGAAAACACTCATTTATATGTGTTTACGGTTTGGGGATCTCCCAAAACCGTAAACACCCCAAAAGGTGTATAAATGTCCCATGTTTATTCCTTATGCCTAGAATCTAACCTAGACTATTACCATGATGAGCTAAGGACTTGAAAACCACCAAATACCATAAACCTTAGGAGTTTACAGTAGTAAACTCAAAGGAAAATGGTAATAGGACCGTAAACTCCATTTAGGAGTGAAATGGTGCCCTAATTCCTTCCATGGTCACATACATCAAGTAGAAAAGCTTCTAGGAACTCTTAAAGCTTCAAACAACAAATGGTCACAAAGGGGGTGAGCTTACGACCGTATACCCTTTTGCTAGTGACCATAAAACTGTAGACTCCCTAATGGAGTGTTCCTTGAACCCCAAAGGACACTAGCCTTTCCCTACAACACTTAGATGCAATCCTTGAGATTTGTAGCACTTGTATAAGGTGTTTAGCATGTCCTAGGGTGTCTTGAATTTGTTTATTAGTTTTTTAAAAACTAATTGGATACATATATGTGATATTATATGTTAACTAGGATCATAGAGTGTGTTCAAGACTTCACTTGACACCTAGCAATCGTACATCTTCAGTTCATCCATACCACTCACTACCAGTGAGTTCATACCTCTTAATCAATGGTTTAAATGTTTTTAAATGCTTTATGGGAGGAATACAAGTTGAATACTTATAGTTATTACATCAACCACATGTGATTAATAACTACAAAACCATTGATTTTCTTACTGTTCAAACTCTTTTGCTTCAAACTGTTTTACAAATTCTTATACTTATCAAATACATTTACTTAAGCTTTGTTATACTTATTATCAAATGCATGCCTATGTATGTATAGTTATATAAGCAATGTTTAGAAGGATTAGGAAGGCCAACTCGCTTTATTTCCTTTTCCCCGATGGGATGTGGTCTGGTAAGGTATCGGATATCTGTTCGAAGGTCATTTAAATATTAGTTATATATCATGTGTACATATATAGTTATAAAGGTTCTTCCAGTCCATTCAATACCTTGGGTAGTAAGGGTATACTTCCATGTTCATACGTACCAGTTACATCACTAGTAAGTTACCATAGGGTAGCACAGGAGGATACTAATACTGATAGGATATAATAACAAACGTGAAGATCGATTAGATCTTTGTAACAGGTATTGCGATGAACACAAAACAATAAATAAGACAAGAGTGGATCAAAATATGTCGAATGATTAGATCAAACAATCCTCAGCAGAGCTCGACTAAGAACTTCCGCTGTAGAGGATTTAGGGTTACAAGAACGATAATAATAAACTTCTGAATAATGCTATGATCGTTCTATTCTATCGTTTTTTCTAAGATGCATGCAAGCACCTATATTTATATTCAACCCTACTAAACTCACGGATGGACAGGCCCATACCGGAGATACAAAAATGGATTAGTTAACGAGCCCAATAGACGCAACATATTATACAAAACACGACCCAACAATCTCCCCCTTTGCGTCAAATTGGAGCGAGACTACTTCTTCTTCTTGCTTGGGCCAGCAGCGGGAACTTTCTTCGTAGTATCAAACAGATGAGAGATTAGCGCGAGAATAGTCTGTCTAAACCGAATGTACCATTGAATCATGTCATCGAAGTACTTGACATCATCCGCTGTGTTCTACTTGCATCTGTGGATGATCCCCAAAACTTGCTCTAAACAAGCAGTGGTGTAGAGGTGTTTGTCAGCCAAGGCGAAAAGACATTTCTGTCCTTCGTTCCTGGTGAACATGACCAAATTCCTTCTTGAGTCAATTTTACGCATCTGCATTTGGTTGTGATCACTGGCAGAGCCAACAGGAGATATTGTTGGTTTCTTCTTAAATACACTTGCAATCTCCTGATCCATCAGTGCAACTTCCATGATGTAGCACACGAGCATCCTCTTGAAATGGTCGATGATCGGACCGTATTCAGATTCGTTGGTGAGTAAGATGTTGTGCAAGATAATCCAATCATGGGGATTAAGGTTGGGAAGATCTGCAAGGGAAATAGCATGTTCGGTTTTGGCAGATCCCCGAAGTACCTTGAACCGAATGTTGATGAAGTTCCCTTCACTATACGGCTTCAAAACCCGAACGTTGACAATTTTCTGAGCGCTCCAAGTCTGATACTGAGGTTGAGCAGCCTTCAGATAAAAATTGATTAAGTCCCGATCAACCTGTGGATAAGGATGAGGGAACTCTGCAATGTTGGAGAAGGCATCAAAGATGAACGCCTTTCGGGTCAGTGGCATGTCGAACTGTGAGTCGACAGTGTTGGAACAATCAAGAGAGATTACAGGTTCTAGCCACAAGATACTCGGTGTGTCAATGACTTCTTTTATCATCCTCTCGAGAGTCCAGGCAGGAAAAAGAGTTTTCTTACTCTCAAGAAGGTCGTGGGATTCCTTCTGTTTTCGTTCTGCTTCTTCAGCCTCTCTAGCCACACGAGCACTGATATTAGCCTCATCGTTTCGACTTTTTTGCTTCAATAATTCATCGATTGTCTCTTTATCTTCATCTTCATCCTCCTCAGCAATCTTTTTGCCTTTGTCTTTCACACCAGAACCAGAGGCTTGGCCTACTGGAGGAGGTTCGGTTGTGTGAGTTGCCTTTGAGGTAGGAGATGGTTGAGACATTGATTCCTTCTCTCCCCCTTGTTTCGGAATGGACACGAAATCAAGTAGCCCTTCGAGTTTGCTGAGCAGGGCAAGGGCGGGAGCGAGATGCTCTGCAAGGTCACGCCTCACAGTATAGTTAAGAATAGGATCATGTGCTTCGAGGATGTTAGAGATGGCAGAGTGGACATCCGAAACACACGACTTTATCACCTCCCTTTCGGACTGAAGATAGTCAATCTCCTGTTGAGAGTTGGAGAGTTGAACGCTCTTGACCTTTAGAGCAGTGGTCTTCCTGGCAAGAACATCCATAAGAGAGTTCTCGGCAGCCAAATCTTCTTGTAGCTTCGAGAGACGCTCGTCAATGGTTGTGCGAAAGGTTGAGTTGTCGTCTGAAAGCATTTGACGAAAAGAAGCGAATGACTTCAACTCAGTTGCGAATGATGTTGCTAGCTGATGGAAAATCGGTGCCAGCGTAGTCTTGGCGGCATTTGCACTCTCCTGTAAAGACTTTAACAGGGAAGAGGCATCAGAAAAAAGTTTATCGACTTTTTTGGTCGCTGCCTGATAGGCTTTTGTTGAGGCATCTATGGCGGAGGTTGTAGAAGCAATGGAATCTTGCTGAGCTTTAGAGAAGGCGTCAACAATATTCTGAATTGCATCTTCAGAAAGGGATGACTGAGAAGTGGAAGAGGAGGCGATGAGCAAGTCAACCTTGTCATGGAGCTCCTTGAGATGTATTTTTGTGACAGGAGCGTCGTCATCGTCATCACTCTGTACTTGAAATGGACTATAGTAGACCGAGTCAAACGTCATATCCTCCCCGCTAAGGAGTGGTTCTTCTCCCTCTGAAGCATGACTAGGAGAAGGTGGTGGTGTAGTAGTATAGGTAGGTTCGGGTTGGGTTGTTTCGGGTGTTGGTGTAGGTTCGGGTGCTTTTGTAGTTTCGGGTGCTGGAGTGGTTTCGGCTGCATCAGTATGAACCCCCGTATCAAATACGTTGGCTCTAATATCTGCAGTGGATGTTGTGGTTGCGTCGGTGAATATTGGTGTTGGTATTGGGATGGAAGTGGGTGGTATTGAAGTAGTGGAAGTTATGGGGGGAATAGAAATAGGAATGGTTTTAGGTGGAGAGGAAATTGGAGAAGTAGATGCATGAATTTCTGGGGTAGGAGATCTGGGTGGAGTGTCGCCACGTGGAGAGTCATCAGAATCTGAACTCTCACCCTCAGACTCGCTTGAGGAGGAAGCGATAATCAGCTTTCGCTTCGGCTGAGTTTTTCTTCTCTTCTGCTGTGGAGACTGAGCAGGCTTGGTGGGTTTCCTCTTCTTTGGAGATGGGCCTTTTGGTCCTTTTGCCACCTGTTTCCCCTTATCAGCCTTTTTTCCTCTTGGAGCAGGCTTGTCGGCGTCATGTATTGACTTCAACATCTCTGGAGTAAGATCCCTCGGACCAGAACGCTTGAACCCTTTATACGTCTGGATAATCCGGATGTCATCAGGAACATCCCCATACATGGTTTCCGGAATAGACCCGTTGAACGGAAACTTTGAAGCGTCTGACACAATGATCTTCGTGGTATGGAAGGTACCAATCGAAGACATTGGAGCACCAGCGACAATGGGGACGTGGTACTTGTCCATCACCCATTTCGTGATAAGAGTCCAGAACCTAGCATACGAAATCTCTGAATGTCTAGAGGTAGAGGAGAGACTCTGGATGAGTTGTTGCCATAGAACAGACCCATAATCCATGTTGATGCCATTGTAGATAATATACATTATGGAGAGAAATAGACGGCTGGCACCATCAGATCCAGCACTTCTCTCGGATAACCCCTTGAATAGAACAATAAACATCCCATTCCACTGTGGAGGTAGGCACGACTTCTTGAACTTCGTGACCGTAGAAAGCATCTCCGTATAACCCATGTTATAGAACATGTTGAACAAGTGACCTATTGGAATCGTTTCAGGGTTAACCTTCGAAGAATCAGGTTCAAACCCTAAAAGTGAGCAAAACCTTTGCCTTGAAATTGACGCCTTCTGCTCAAAGACATCAAAAAAGATTCTGTCAACGACCTTGTCGTACTAAGCGGTCGCAAAGATCTATGAGAAGAACTCCATCAGAACAGTTTCAGCCCTGGTAAGTGCAGGAGCGATCGGAGGAAACTTCAGACACTCGATGATAGGGAACATGAAGGTGTCGTAAGCATGAGGGGTTAAATCGATGATTAGGCTTTGTTATGGGCGAATGGGCAAAATATGGGATGTTGCGTGAACGGAAAATGAATCTGCCATTGCTTGAAGAAAGTGGAGAAGATGATGAACAGGGAAGGATTAAGGAATTTTTGCTCTCTGGGAATTTTAATTGCAGTAAAGAAGTAAACGAAGGAATATGTTGCCTTTTATACTGGGGGTTAAGGAGAGAGAAAGATCTGCCCAAATCTTCGATTGAAAATCGAAGGGTTTTTCGGAGTTGACTGATGCGTGACAGTTGGGGTTGCCGATGATCACGCATGAGAGAGAATGTCAGGTCCCTAATAACACACCTTCCCATCAGGCGCCGTTTGGAGACGAGACGGTTCAGATTCACACACGCCCCTCTTGCGCCGTTTGGAGATGAAACGGTTCCTACTCGCACGCTTTCCCTTTTAGCGCCGTTTGAAATCAAATCGATTAGACTCCCGCCTGAGTCAGCATGTCATCATCTTATCCCTTTAAATTGTAACAACATCTTTTGAAAAATGCTCCCACGTGGATTAAAATCAACCACAGCCTTTAATCAACCGCCAATCCAAGTAAAACGCCTTGTAATGAATAGAACCTGAATTTAGGAAAATCAAAGATTTTCGTGCTTAGGGTGTAAAAGAAAATAAATAAAGCAATATTTTTGGGAAAATATGTGATGTCAATAAAGACACGAAACAAATGATCCCGGACACGAATCTCTTCCTTCAAAGTCAAGAGAGACCTTAAAGTGTTTGTGTGGTTTCCCGTTGAATAACGATCAAACACTTATTAAGAAGTGTTGAAAGGCTTCTTTTAACTAGGCTTATTAGGGTGGCTTTCGCTTCGATTAAAACTTCCTAATCTTGATATAAGATAGAAAGCAACCGAAGTACTTGTGAGACCAGTGTAGTCTATTGAACAAGTAGGTTGGAGATAATTTAATTTGGCTAGGAAATATGTATAAAATCTCAACAAAAATTTAAAACTGGATCCCAAGGGAAGAAATGTTATTGGTGTTAACAATTTCATAGGAATCACACAAAAAGAAAAATTTGAGATTTCATGGAGGTACGTCCGTCAATGCATTAGTGAAAACTAGAGCAAATTAATTGTTCACCGTCAATTCGTATTGGGTATTGAATTTTGGGTTTCACTTAGAACGTAGTGGCACGAAACTAAGATCATGAACACAGTAATTGTGTAACCATAAACCTCAGTGGTAATTTCTGAGAATCGCAAGGGTTACGTTTGTGAAACGAATGTGATGGAGAAATGCAATTTAGATGGTGTAAGAAATCAAAGTACCTCTGCTGTGAAAAATAGGACCAAGCAGCAAACTCTTATCTCATGTGAGAAGAGACTTAGGTAGCTCATGATTAGAATAAATATGATAGCCTAATTGGGAAGACACAGTTTGTGTATACCAAGTCATTAAGGCTATTATTCAGAATCAGGTGAGGCTTTGGACACATACAACAACATGCTTCTAGGGACACTTAGCTAATTCAACAATTTCCCCATAAACGAACACACAAATAAAATTAAAGCCAAAAAAAAAAATAAAGAACGAAATATTTTTGGAGTTTTTGAATTTATAAAAAAATATTTTTGGAATTTTTGATAATAATAAAAAAATAAGATGAAATAAAAAATAAGACTAAAAAAAATACAGAGAAAAAAATTTGGAACTGAACCCGAGCGTTCGGTTTATTTCGGTTGTGAAAAACTTTGGAACCGAACCCGAGCGTTCGGTCTATTTCGGGTGAGAAAATTTTTGGAACCGAACCCGAACGTTCGGTATATTTCGGTTGCCAAAGAAAATAGGTTTTAAAAAGAGAATAACTTTGACAATAAGATAAATGCATTGGGAACAATTATACATAAGATCTACAACCAAGAAAACTACCTTTGATTGATGAGCGAAAAGCAGATTATTCAACCGAACCCGAGCGTTCGGTTCATTTCGGTACATTAGTACAAGACCCGAACCCGAACGTTCGGTCTATTTCGCTTCTTACTTTTGAGTTTGAGAGGTAATGTTTGGTACTGACTCCGATTCCATCATACCTAGCCCTTGTAGAATTTTGTTGAACGAAGCTTCAGGAAGAGCTTTGGTGAAGATGTCAGCCAGTTGATCAGTGGTTCGAACAAAATGAATTTCGACGTTCCCATCTTCCACATGATCCTTAATGAAGTGATACCTCAGTGCTATGTGCTTAGTCTTGGAGTGTTGTACTGGGTTATGACAGATCCTAATTGCACTTTCAGAGTCACAATATAGTGGGATCTTTTTCATATTGAGTCCATAGTCCTGGAGTTGACTTTGGACCCAAATCACTTGAGAAGTACAGGAGGCAGCTGCAATGTATTATGCTTCAGCTGTAGATAAAGACACACAAGTCTGTTTCTTTGATTGCCAGCTAACTAACTTCCCGTCAAGGAATTGGCAGCCTACCGTGGTGCTTTTCCTGTCTAGTCCACAACCTCCAAGGTCTGCATTTGAGTAGGCTTGAACGAAGAAGCCTGAGTTGAATGGATACCATAGGCCTAAAGAGGTAGTTCGCTTGAGATAACAGAGTATGTTCTTCACTGCAAGCATATGAGGTTCACGTGGATTCGCCTGAAATCTAGCATAATAACAAACAAAGAACATTATATCAGGCCTGCTAGCAGTAAGATACATCAGAGAACCGATCATCTGGCGATATAGCGTAATATCAACTGCTGGCTTATCCAATGATGGAGTGAGCTTGGTGCCGAACGCCATTGGAACTTTAACCTTTGAATCTCCCATCATGCCAAATTTTGCAAGGAGAGTCTTCGTGTAATCTTCCTAATTAATAAAGATGCCTTCGGGTCCCTGTCTAATATTTAAACCAAGGAAAAAGTTAATTGGACCCATTGAGCTCATTTCAAATTTAGTCTCCATCAGCTTTCTGAATTCAACCGTTAAGCTAGGATTCGTTGAGCCAAAGATGATATCATCGACATAAATTTGAACAATCATAAGGTGGTTACCTTCCTTCTTACGAAAGAAGGTTGGGTCAACCAAACCTTGTTTGAATTTGGACATCTTTAAAAACTTGGTTAGCGTTTCATACCAGGCCCTCGGAGCTTGTTTTAGTCCATATACGACTTTGTCCAAAATGTAACAGTGATTGGGGTGCCTTTCATTGACGAATCCAGGAGGTTGCTCCACGTACACCGTTTCTTCAAGTTCTCCATTTAGAAATGCGCACTTGACATCCATTTGGTAGACCTCAAAGTTTTTGTGTGCAGCATAGGCAAGAAATATTCTAACGGATTCCAGCCTAGCTACAGGAGCAAAAGTTTCTTCATAGTCGATTCCTTCCTCCTGACAGTATCCTTTCACCACCAGACGGGCTTCGTTTCATATCACGTTGCCTTCCTTGTCCATCTTATTTCTGAAGACCCATTTGAGACCAACAACTGAGGCATCTTGAGGAGTTGGAATGAGGTGCCAAACTTTATTCCTTTCGAATTCATTCAGTTCATCTTGCATAGCTTGAACCCAATCAGAATGATTAAGAGCAGTGTTAACTGTCTTTGGTTCAACTTTTGAGACGAAGTAGTTAAACATATAGAATTCTACTTTTGAAAATAAGGAAGTTTGTTTTGCCTTTAGTTGTGATCGGTTCAGGACCTTTTCAGAGACATTACCGACAACCTGGGAAACATGATGATCTCTGGTCCATTTGACAAGAGGAGGGTAATTTGGATCATAAGATGGATCCAATTCAGCGTTTACCATCTCTTCTATCCAGATTGACTGTCATCGTCATAAAGCATATCGACATTCTCCCCCTCGACAGATAAGGTTTCAGGTGTGTCTTGATTTTCCGGAGCTACAGGGGTTTCGGGTGGTGTCGAGCTTTCAGGTGTTGATGCACCTTCGGGTGTTGTAGCACTTTCGTGTGTTGTAGCACCTTCGGGTGTTGTAGCACTTTCGGGTATTGTAGCACCTTCGGGTGTTGTAGCACCTTCGGGTGTTGTAGCACCTTCGGGTGTTGTAGCACTTTCGGGTACTACTGTGCGTTCGGGAGCAGCTTGAGAACTGTTCTCCCCCTCAACATGTGAGCTCGGCTGTGATGATGAAGATGGGTCCTCCCCCTCAACTGAAGCATCGTGCTGTGGAGGTTCGTTAGAACTTGATCCTCCTTCATTCATTTGCTTGGCAGCATCTTCGATGAGTTGCTTCAGATGATCTACTTTGTTGTCTGTTGCACTGGCTTCCGAGAGAGTAACTCTTTTTGGTTCATCGAATAACTCGACAAACTTCTCAAATAGGTTTGCGATCGAGGCTGTGACTTGGCCTGTTTGAGAAAAGATTTCTCGAACTGTGTCTTCTTTGGCCTTTAGCTTTTTGACATAGCTATCATCAAAAGTCACATAATAAGTTTTTTCTATTTTCCTCGAGCGCTTGTTTAATACCCTGTAGGCTTTAGAAGTGAGAGAATAGCCCAGAAATATCCCTTCATCGGCTTTGACATCGAACTTGTTACGATGTTCTTTAGAATTGAAGATGAAACATCGTGAGCCGAATACATGGAAAAATTTGACATTTGGCTTCCTGTTGTTGATGATCTCATAAGGAGTGAGAGTGAATCGCTTATTGAGATATGACATGTTCTGCGTAAAACATGCTGCAACAATAGCATCAGCCCAAAAATATAAAGGTAAAGAAGCAAAACTTAGCATGGTTCGAGCTGCCTCACATAAAGATCGGTTTCGTCTTTCGACAATCCCGTTTTGTTGAGGGGTGTAGCGAGCTGAGAAGTTGTGACTGGTTCCTTTTTCGGCCAGGAATTCTTTGAATTCTTTATTTTTGAACTCCAGACCATTGTCGCTCCTAATGTTGCGAACGACTTTCTTCAGCTGTACTTCAACCTGCTTGATAAACATCTTTAGCTTGAGATTCGCTTCAGATTTGTGCTTCAGAAAGAACACCCATGTAAAACGTGAAAAGTCATCAACAATGACAAGAATATACTTGCTACCGCCAATGCTTTCGATAGATGATGGACCACACAAATCAACATGAATTAACTCTAGCGGTTCAACAACTTTAGTGTTTACAATTGATGGGTGACTTTGATGACTCTGCTTCCCCATTTCACATGCAGCACATAAATGTTCTCGATTGTACTTGAGCAATGGAATACCTCGAACATGACCTCCAGTGACAAGTTTGTTGATATCCTTAAAGTTGAGATGAGAGAGCCTTCGGTGCCACAACCAGCTTTCGTCAGATTGTGCTTTGGATAACAGGCAGATAGCTGGATTCCCTTTGATGGGTTTGAGGTTTAGGGGAAACATTTCGCCTTTGCGCTCCGATTTGAGAATTACTCTTTTCGTTTTCTCTTCAATTATTTCCGAACCCTCATCATCGAATGAGACCTTGAGACTGGTACCTCCAACAAGCTGAGATACACTGATGAGGTTGTGTTGTAGTCCTTCAACGTATGCGACCTTCCTAATCATAAAATCATCATTTGTTATCATTCCATAGCCTTTTATTGTGCCGAATGAGTTGTTCCCGAACTTGACATTTCCACCGTTTGAAAGAGACTGAAATTCCCTCAGCTCTTCCTTCCTTCCTGTCATGTGACGCGAGCAGCCACTGTCAATATACCATTCTTCGTCAAACTGCTCGTCACTGATAACCTGCAAAAATTAAGCAGATTTAGGAACCCAAAGTTTCTTGGGTCCATGTGAGCGTTTCACAGGAACAAGAATAGTAAGAGTGCTGTCAACAATATATGTTATTTTTATTAACGTAGTTTCATCTTTCTTTTTAATGGTGAAAACCTCAATTTTATTGGGATTTTTTGATTTCGGTTTGGATTCTGGTTTAGGTATTTGGACTTTGGGATGATTTTGATTTTTTTCGACTGAAGAAACCTTCGATTTTCCTTTCAGATCTGTTGAAGATTTAGGTTTTTGAGTGCGAACAGAATTGAATTTAGAATGTGGTTGAGAGGAATTAGAAGAATTAGAAGAAGTAGAACGAGAGAATTTAGACTGAGATGTTTTCTTGACTTGAGGTTCTAAGTGACCCTTTTGTTTTTGATCATTAGTGGTACCGAACCTAGAACTTTGGTTGCTTTTGCTCTCAGAACCGAACTTATGCTTTCGGTAGCTTGTGTTTCCTGAACCGAACCTTTGCCTTCGGTTATCATAATTTTTAGAACCGAACGTATCCTTTCGGTTGTTATGACCCTCAGAACCGAACCTCTCCCTTCGGTTGTTATTACTTTCTTGCGATCTAACATTACTTTTCTCTGACTTTGAATTTCTGTCATGATAAGAGAAATGGGCGTTTTGAGATTGCCAAAACTGTTTTCGTTCAGAGAGATTCTTCTTGTATCTCTGATTCCTTTGCTGTTTTTGATTTTTCACCTGCTTTGGCTGACGATGGATATTCGCTTTTTGTTTTTGCTTTCTGTCAGCTGGTTCACTTTGAACTGATGATGTTTCACTTGAAGGAGTGACTTCTTTTGAAGAAATTACTTTTACTTCAGGAACATCTTTTGTACCACTAGTACTTGGCACGTCGAAGCTATCAGGCTTGTTCAAAGGCTCTGGCACATATCTGCCTTTGGTTTTCCATGACGTCCTTTCTGATAGACCAACGGTTTTGTCAGCATTGTCGATAGGGGTGGACCAGAAGAACTCATCACAACCATCAGCATTATCTTCGTTTACAATGGATGTGAGTTCGGCTGTCTGATGTTCGGTTATACCTGTGACCTTATACACCTGATTTGGAGTCGTTCTTACCTTTTGGTATACGACAGCCTTTTCTTCAAGGATCGGGGACTTTTGTTGGGACAGACGAGCAAACTCTACAGAATTTTCTGAAATAAGATTTTTGTGGTTTTTGGGTTCGCTCTTGACAAACTCAGAACAGTCAACTTCATCCTCTACAGAAATTTCACTCATATCATCGTCCTCATTAAGCTTAGATGCATTTTCAACATCAATTTTATTTTCTGAGCTCAAGTTGGCATTCAATGAGTCAAACTTTTGTATGGTTTCGGTCCTTAGTTTTAGTTTATCATTTTCATCCAAAAGATTTTTCAGCATGTCCTTATGGTCCTTGGACTTTATGAAAGATTCGATTTTGTCTAGACCATACATATATGTCGGATTTACATCCTCAGACGAAACTACACTTTCACAATTATATGCTTCAGCGTCGATTTCATCCTCCTTAAACTCAAGGAAGGGCAAAATCATGCGATGAATTTTCTGCCCTATTTCACAGTTCAAATGAAGTTGAGTGATATTAGTGTAAAGACGCTTAGCAATTAAACAAAAGACATTTCTCTGTTTTAAAAGTTTCAAATTGTCTCTTTGTAAATAAATATTTTCGTCCTTGGATTTGATTAACTCTGACTCCTTCAGCTCGATCCACGTCCTCCGTTCCTCACTCTTTGAAGACACCCTGCTTATTTGGTCAATTAGGTTAGAATTGGTGACCCGTGTTTGAGTTAAACTGTTGTCTAGATGCGAGATTCTTGAATTTACATTTTTTAATTCTTTTTCATATGAAGTTTGGGGGACTTTGAATGAAACAAAAATGGATTGTACCTTCTTGATTAATTCATAAAGCTCGTTAAACTGCACGCTGAGAGGTTTTGCTGTGAAGCACAAGTCCTCTCGCTCCTTTGTGTCTTCATTCCCACTGTCTGTGTTGTATCCCCTCATTTGAGATACATCCGACACCATCAAGCACTTTCCACCTCTTCCTTCATCTTTCAAAACATAAGCCTTTCCATGAGATGGCTTCCTTACTTCATCATCCTCAGAGTCGGTTGACCAGACCTCCACGCCACCGAACTCATCATCTGCTACCAAACCCTGCACAATTAAAGCAATCATTGAAGGGTTAGTGACAGCTTTCTTTTTCTTGATCTCTTCCAGCTTTTTCATTAACACAGATTCTTCATCTTTCTCCTCATCCTTTTCTGCTATTTTCTTGAGGACACAATCTTTGGCATAGTGGTTCTTTCCTCCACAATAGTAGCAGTTCACACCTGAATCTCCTTCAGCTTTCGGTTCCTTCTTTGGTTCTTCTGCCTTCGGTTCTTCCCTGACCTTTTCAGAACTATAACTTCCCTGCCAATTTCGGTTCTTATTGGTAGGAAATCTTTTCTTGATGAACCTCTTCGGGTTTGACACCATCATTGCATAGTCTTCAGAGGTAAGGTCATAGTCCTTTAAGTTAAGGTCTTCATCTTCCATCAAACCTTTGCTTTTGGACAGAAGGGCCAATGATCCCAAGCTTGAAACTACATTTTTCTCCTGCAAGACAATCTTTTCTTGGGATTTCAAAATCCCTACCAGATTTGCCAATGAGTAAGATTTGAATTGCTCATGTGCTTTAACAGTGGACACAACCGCTCTCCACTCAGATCTAAGACCGTTTAAAAACATAACATTTTGTTCAATCAACTTCCTTTCAATATCATGTTTAATCCTCTTACTAAGAAGATGATTGAAGCGATCGAACGTCTGAGTTACAGTTTCTTCAGGACTCTGCTTGAATTCACCAAACTTGGACAAAAGTAAGGTTTGAATGGAATGCTCGAGATCTTCGTCTGTGGAATATAACTCTCGCAGCCTATCCCATATTTCTTTAGCAGTGTTGCACGAACTCACTAGACTGAAAGTATCAGATTGAAGAGCGAATCTGATTAGTCTCAATGCTTTAATATTGCACTGAAATTTATCTTTTTCATCTTGGGCAATATCTTTTACATCTTTCAACAGATCATTATACTCTTTCTGAGTTTTAATGATTCTTGATGTTGCTGAACGAGCGAATGGTCCAGACACGATTGCTTCCCAAATAACATATTTGTTGTCCTCAGATCCAATGACATAATCTTCAAAGTGATGTGCCCAGACTTCGTAATCCTGGGTGTAAAGGATGAGAATCTTCGTCGTTGATCCAATGCTGTTTGAGATGTTAATGGGATTTGATTGTGACTCGTCCATGCTAAATCGAATAACCTGTTTAAAAGATCAGACTTGTAATATATTAAATTAGGGCAAAACGAATAAATGTTGAGTTACGTCAATTATGGGATGACGGCTCAATAAATATTAGTTAATGCGGAATAACTCTAATCGCAACCTTTTTCACAGAAAAGATGTGTATGAGTTACACAACCTCCTGCTCTGATACCAATTGATAGGATATAATAACAAACATGAAGATCGATTAGATCTTTGTAACAGGTATTGCGATGAACACAAAACAATAAATAAGACAAGAGTGGATCAAAATATGTCGAATGATTAGATCAAACAATCCTCAGCAGAGCTCAACTAAGAACTTCCGCTGTAGAGAATTTAGGGTTAGAAGAACGATAATAATAAACTTCTGAATAATGCTCTGATAGTTCTATTCTATCGTTTTTTCTAAGATGCATGCAAGCACCTATATTTATATTCAACCCTACTAAATTCACGGATGGACAGGCCCATACCGGAGATACAAAAATGGACTAGCTAATGAGCCCAATAGACGCAACATATTATACAAAACACGACCCCAACAAATACTATTACTAGAACAATGAAACATATAATGAGTCAATTCATTCATGAGTCAGTACATTACTATACATGCTAGATAGAGAGAGAACATACATTACAACTAGTACACACAGTACATTACTAGACATGCTAGATAGAGAGAGAACATACATTACAGCTAGCACACGCAAAACATTTTAGTACATACATGCTAGACAGAGAAAGAGTACACTTTTCAGCTAGCACATTCATTTCATGTACATTCATGCAGTTATGTGAACCATTAGACGGGTCATGGCACTTCCTGCCATGACCGTTTTTGTATCCTAAATCTCCTTAATTGGGGAATGTATGAGTTTGCGTATAGATCTATACTGGATTGACTATCCTACACCTTGCTGCTCGCTACAGTGGGACTTGCAAGTCTATGGGTGCCAAATGTCATTTCTTACGGCGTCTTACATAGTCGTTTTACTAGAGTCAGTAGCAGGATACAAGTCGATCACATGTTACTTTGAACACCTTTTGTTTTAAGGTAGTTAGTACAACGGTAGTCACTTATTACAAATACTACGGTACTATAATATTTTCCCATTACATTCACCTCGTGAATATTCACACGATGCACGGTAATGTAAAAACTATATTTTTGGTTAATGATAGTCAGAATTGGGAAAACACACACTCTAACAAGAGACACACGCACATACATTAGATGCCTTGGTAGAAGGCTACAATTAGTAGGAAACATAGGGTTTTCTAGGAGAGTTCAAACATTTTACAAAACATTGTACAAAACATCTTACAAATGCTTTCTTACAAACACAGACATTAATATACTTATGATCTCACCAGCTTTAAGTTGATACTCGCTTTCAAAATAACTTGTATTCTCAGGTCACCAATAGACATGTACAGGTGCCAGGCTTTTGAGAAGATGGAGTTCGTTCAAGACTCATCTTTAATTTTGATATGTATATTTTGGTGTCTATATAACTTGACAGAACACACATGTATGAAATTATATTATTAATGCAATGGATGATGTTGTTGCTTGTTTACTATTATTCATTGTTGTGATATTGTACATGACGTACTCTGCCCCGGAACGTTTCCGCCGTTCAAGGTTTTGGGGTGTGACAGATTGGTATCAGATCATTGTTTATAGTGAATTGAGTATATCAACCCATAAAAGATATACTAACTATAAATACATTTGGGATTAAAATACTCTGACCAGGAGTTTATACTTTAAATATTTAAAATATTTAATTAAGTATACGTGCCAGCATTCATACTAAAATCAATGTCACTAAGACAGTACAAAAGTATTACGACTGTTGGGCAACACAATTAGACTTAGAGATTCTCTTACTGCATTCATACCACTCACTACTGGTGAGTTCATACCCCTTAATCAATGGTTTAAATGTTTTTAAATGCTTTATGGGGGGAATACAAGTTGAATACTTATAGTTATTACATGAATCACATGTGATTAATAACAACAAAACCAGTGATTCTCTTATTGTTCAAACTGTTTATCAAACTGTTTTGCTTCAAACTGTTTTACAAATTCTTATACTTATCAAATACATTTACTTAAGCTTTGTTATACTTATTATCAAATGCATGCCTATGTATGTATAGTTATATAAGCAATGTTTAAAAGGATTAGGAAGGCCAGCTTGCTTTATTTACTTTTCCCCGATGGGATGTGGTCTGGTAAGGTATCGGGTATCTGTCCGAAGGTCGTTTAAATATTAGTTATATATCATGTGTACATATATAGTCATAAAGGTTCTTCCAGTCCATTCAATACCTTGGGTAGCAAGGGTATACTTCCATGTTCATATGTACCAGTTACATCACTAGTAAGTTACCATAGGGTAGCACAGGAGGATACTAATACTATTACTAGAACAATGAAACATACAATGAGTCAGTTCATTCATGAGTCGGTACATAACTATACATGCTAGATAGAGAGAACATACATTACAACTAGTACACACAGTACATTACTATACATGCTAGATAGAGAGAGAACATACATTACAGGTAGCACACGCAGAACATTTCAGTACATACAGGCTAGACAGAGAAAGAGTACACTTTTCAGCTAGCACATTCATTTCATGTACATTCATGTAGTTATGTGAACCATTAGACGGGTCATGGCACTTCCTGCCATGACCGTTTTTGTATCCCAAATCTCCTTAATTGGGGAACGTAGCGTATAGATCTATACTGGATTGACTATCCTACACCTTGCTGCTCGCTACAGTGGGACTTGCAAGTCTACGGGTGCCAAATGTCTTTTCTTACGGCGTCTTACATAGTCGTTTTACTAGAGTCAGTAGCAGGATACAGGTCGATCACATGTTACTTTGAGCACCTTTTGTTTTAAGGTAGTTAGTACAACGGTAGTCACTTATTACAAATACTACGGTACTATAATATTTTCCCATTACATTCACTTCGTGAATATTCACACGATGCACGGTAATGTAAAAACTATATTTTTGGTTAATGATAGTCAGAATTAGGAAAACACACACTCTAACAAGAGACACACGCACAGTCACTAGATGCCTTGGTAGAAGGCTACAATTAGTAGGAAACATAGGGTTTTCTAGGAGAGTTCAAACATTTTACAAAACATCTTACAAATGCTTTCATACAAACACAGACATTAATATACTTATGATCTCACCAGCTTTAAGCTGATACTCGCTTTCAAAATAACTTGTATTCTCAGGTCACCAATAGACAGGTACAGGTGCCAGGCTTTTGAGAAGATGGAGTTCGTTCAAGACTAATCTTTTATTTTGAAATGTATGTTTTGGTGTCTATATAACTTGACAAAACACTCATGTATGAAATTATATTATTAATGCAATGGATGATGTTGTTGCTTGTTTACTACTAATCAATGTTGTGATACTGTACATGACGTCCTCCGCCCCGGAACGTTTCCGCCATTCATGGTTTTGGGGTGTGACAATTTTTACTCGTATAGAATTGAAATAGATTTATACGTAGCGTTTTTACTCGTATAGAATTCAAATTGATTGATACGTAGCAGTTTTACTCGTATAGAGTGGAAATAGATTTATACGTAGCGGTTTAACTCGTATAGAATTGAAATAAGATTTATACATACCAACTTAGTTTGTACGGAATTACAAACATTTATATTTATAATATATAAGACTTATAGGTATATACTTATTTGGTAAACAAACCATTATACCTAGGATATATATACTAAATGTTTGAGAGTCAAAATGATACTTTCAAAACTAAACTTTTGAACTCAGAAAAGTATTATTTTTATATGGAGTCAAAACCTGTGAACTCACCAACTTTATGTTGGCATATATTTTTAAGTGCATGTGTTTTCAGGAAGTTGATAACTATGATACGAGAAATGACGTTACACCGCCCGGTGTTTCTGCCGACGGCCGGGGTGTGACACTAATGACCCTTTAAATAGGGTGCAAAACCCCAGAAATTAGGGTTTCATTTTCCAGCTCCTACTTGTCGAATCAGGGTCCTCCGACTCTCCGAGTAAGTCCAATAATCCATGTGGTCTAACCCGCCTCTACACGACGAGTTGGGGCAACCAAATCATCGAGTAGGTCCATAAACATATATATAAGGTTTTAAAACTTATACCTGAGAGTCGAGGTGTTACATGTTCAACATAAGCAACAATTAGGTATTATCGAAAACCAATTTGCAAAGAGAGACAATCAAATACTTAAAACATTCAAAAATGCATATTTAATAGAGTCCTAAACAATCTCTATATGAAAGTGCAGTATATAACCATATGGTGCGCCAAAGAAATGCTCCTTTTATAATGAAGATGTCTTCGAGTTCCATGCAAATGAACATCAAATATCAGAGATTCAAGTAAAAGCAATTACAACTAAAAAGGCAATGAGAGAAGAATATATATAGACATGAAAATAGTCAAAAAGATTTGTTCTTGTGTAATACAATATACGAATGTAGATACATACCACATTAATCAGTTGTCAACCTCAACTCTATTCTCCTTCTGAAGCTCCTCTTTATACTCCTCAAAACTCCCCTTAAACTTGTCCACAATCCCAATATCCACAACCCAAATCTCACTCTTCTCTTTATAATCACAAACCCTAAAAATTAACCTCGAGTCATGACTCACAAGAACAACCCCACCACTAAACTCATCAAGTGCATCCGCAAGCACATGAATACCCTGCATATCCAAATGATTTGTAGGCTCATCAAGGAACAAAATATGCGGTTTCAACAGCTAGATCGATGTAAAAAC
Organism: Lactuca sativa; assembly: GCF_002870075.4. Classification (NCBI taxonomy): domain Eukaryota; kingdom Viridiplantae; phylum Streptophyta; class Magnoliopsida; order Asterales; family Asteraceae; genus Lactuca; species Lactuca sativa. The sequence goes on along the minus strand of NC_056629.2, from coordinate 206,480,490 downwards.
AACACGTGATTTTTGTCCCCCTGACAATTTAGCAGTTGGTGTCAGATGATTATGACTTGGCAACCCAAATTTACCAAGTTTAGCATGAACCGCTTCTTGCTTGCTAAACCCATCTTGTTCCGGATGTAACTGGAGTAGATACTGAACCGGGGTTTCACCCATGGTCAACAAATCAACAAAATGTTGCGAGTATCTCCCGATTCTTAGCTTCTGACTTCTCCTCACTTCACCTTCATTTGGATTCAAATCACCTACAATCGTGACATGTGTCCGTATATCAATCCCAACATCCTCATCAGATAATCGAAATTTGTCTCTTTCTGGATAACTAAAACTAACATCATTTAGTTGTAACAATGGTTGAGTTAACTTGTTGGGTTTGGGAAAATGAAACTTGACTGTGTAATCTTTCCATTTCTGTCGGGCTTTTGGGATTTCTTCATTTTCATCTACTTTCCCTTTTGATTTCTTTTCCGCTTCTTTGAGTACAAACTTCACCTTTTCTTTGACTTTCTTTTGTTGCTTTTGGTTCCCAGATCTTTTAGCAGCTTTGACTTGTTTGTCATAAGTTTCAAATTTTTTATTCATTTCTTTGCGACGTTACCCACTATCAGAATCAGCGAAATTTCCACAATACATGTGGAGTTTTAAGTCACAAAGATGGATGATTTCGTTACAAACAGTGTTTAAGAAGTCTCTATTGTGTGAGACAACAACTAAAGTTTTCTTCCATTTGCATAAGTATTCTTCCAGACAAAGAAATACTCTTAGCTCAAGATCGTTTGTGGGTTCATCTAGTAGTAACAAAGTGGGTTGCACAAAAAGGGCATGAGCCAATGAGGTACTCATACGCCACCTACCACTGAAGGATCTTGTGGCATGAATTTGCATATCTTTTGTGAACCTTAACCCAACAAGAATCTTGGAAGCTTTTGCTTCAGTAGCATCTGAATCGATTATATGTAACTATTCATATAAATCAGCGAGTTTTTCTCCGACGTCATCGACTTCACTTCCATTTTTGCACTCAGGTGATTCCAACAACGTGGCGAATTCTTGTCTTAGCTAAACAACTCATCATTTGTTGCAACTATAGCTTGAATGGCAGTTTTTTCATCACCAACTATTTCTTGTTCGACTAAAAGAATGTCTATGTTCTTGGGAACATGAATCTTTCTCCAAGCTAGAAGATTTAAGAGAGTTAACTTTCCCTTTCCGTTGGGTCCCACTAACCCGTATCTCTTTCCATGAGAGATTTTCACATATGCATTTTTCATCAACTTTTTTTTAACACTCCAATCTAGGTATTCCATTATTAACCCTCAAGTATTTCATTTTTGGCAAAAAGGATCATTTCGTACATTGGGCGTACATTTAGGTACGCTTATCGTACGCGTGTGTGTGAATCGAGTGGTTAAGGCTCGTACGTTGGGCGTACGAGCAGGTATGTGGGGCATATGTGGAAGATGACTAAAACCCTAATTTCTTGACAACCTTATCTCATTTGGACCAAACCCTAAACAGCCTCCATAGCCTCATTTTGTCCTTAAACCCTTTTTGCAAGAACTTGTGAGGTTTAAGCTTAAATGTGTGTTTGGTGACTTTTCTAGAGGATGTTTAAGAAAAAGAAGGTGGTGACCAAGCCTTGGATGTAATTGAGCTCCTTGATCCTACGTCTAGTTCATCTTGAGGAACTTCTAGAGGTAAAAAGTCATGACCTTGCCATCTCTTTTGCTAGATTGAGTAAGGGGTTTTTTATGAAGTCCATTTTTTGTTCTTGGACCCTTTCTTGTGAGTTGAGAAACTCCAGAGACTAGGATTGTTATATCTAATCTCCATGAGCATGCTTGATGTATAAAGATGCCATCCTGAAGGTTGTATTGAGACCATGCATGAATATAAGGTCTCAAAAGTGGTCTTAATCGGAGAAATGAAGTATTGGGGACCCATGTGGCATGCAAGGGCATAAAATTGCAACCTTTATGTCCTAGGACATCTTAATAGACTCATATATGAAGTTAGACATTAAGTTCTTAAGCATTAAGCACTTAAAATACTTTTGTGCATGGATGGTTTGTACGTTGGGCGTACTATGTTGTACGCTGCGCGTATTGTTGGATTAATGTCTAAGTCCATAACTATAATTGGTAAGACTTGGCCCGACCCGACATGGTCCATTTGGGTTGCATGGCATCATGCATTTGGATAAACTATAATGAGAGAAATAACACTTAAGGTTTGTTAATATATTATAAGTTCTAATATATTAATAAGGTTATTTAATTAGTATTGATCAAGAATTAATTTGAAATTAATTAAGTGATCAAAAGGAGATTAATTAAATATATGGGTTGATTGTGTAAATCATTCATTCTTATATATGTGGTCTTATGATGCAAGATTCCTTATGTTGGACTAAGTCCAAGGGGTGACCCATGGATACTCCATGGAGGTTAAAATCCATGGAGCATAAGGAATGGGTAAAGTCATGAGTTACATGGTGTAACCCTAATAGCCACCATATAAAAGAATCCCATGGCTTAAGAAATCGTGCACTATGTGTGAGTGTGAGGGCTAAACGATTTCAAGGAGTGTTCTACATTTCTCTCAAGGTTATTCCAAAAGCAATTGGTGTTGTGTGAACCATTTGAGGTGTCAAAATTGGGGCACTAGGCACTCAAGCTTCATGAATACATTCAACATAAAAGAGGTATGTATTCTATCTTGCTATATTCATTGTTTTATAGCTTAGATTAGGATAATACCTTGGATGTTCATATTTGCATGTATAATAGAGAAAACATAGATCCAAGGTATTTAGGGTTGCATGTACACTTAGGAGTGTTAGAATGCTTAAAACCCAACAGTGGTATCAGAGCTTAGGCTTGTTTTTATTTATACTTGATGCAAATTGCTGCAAAATGCTGAAAAACTCGATTTTCTGGCTTTCTGGGCACTGGACTCGCCAAGTCCGCTGATGAACTCGCCGAGTCCATGAGTAAAATCATCCTACTTGTCGAGTAGGTTCATGCACTCGACGAGTAGGAGCCCCAGACAACATATTTTCGAGGTTTTTGGCTAGAAATGGACTAGGAACATTACCCTAAGCTGTTTTTGAACATATAAACTTGTTTTTGCTGTGGTAATGTTCATGCTAATCCAATTTCAAAGATAATTGTCAATAGATTCATTTTTTGTATTAGTTTAAGGTTTAGACTAATTACATGAAAAAAATTGATTTGAATTATCTTGTTCTTATGAGTTGCTTAGATTAATAGAAAAGTTGAGTGAAATAGTTGTTTTCAATCCAAATTAATCTAAGATTCGATTCTAAAATGTGTTTTTGTAACTTGTCCTCAAGTTATATGAAAAGTCACATTTAAGTTTCATAAAACTCATAAAAGTTGGCAAAGGTTACAAAATGAAGAGTCTAGTTCTAATTAAATGGTTTTATGACTCCATAACTTGTCCTCAAGTTATGGAGGACCAAGAGTCTCTTCATTAAATAATAAATAAAAAAAGTGTAACCTTAATTAATTCCATAAGTTATAAAATAAAGATAAGTTAGTTCTTTTATTAGTTTAAAGTCTTCCATAACTTGTCGTGAAGTTATGGAACTTGAAGAGTTTTTGGATTAAAACTACTTTAAACACATAAGTTATGGAATTAATTAGTTTTGAATAGTTTCAAAACTTGCCCTCAAGTTTTGGAATTTGAAAAGTTTTCACTTATGAATACTTTAATTCCATGTTAGCCCTTAGAATTTTAAAAGTTAAAATTCAACCCTTATACTTTATAATATTATAAGTTAATAATATTTATATATATATATATATATATATATATATATATATATATATATATATATATATATATATATATGTATAAGAGCAAGTCAGTCTTATCGTTAGTAGGCCTCATTCACGAAGCCGGTCTATAAGGGCGGTATAAGGTTACTGCCTATAAAATGACAGTTTAATGGGTGTCCACTCTCACCCACCGCTTCCTTGACCGGTAGAGGGTCGTTAGCTGAACGGGTATGAAAAGGACTAGAATTATCCCTTCATTAAAAGTATTAATGATAAATACTAAGTTACTAAACTCTTAATAATACCCAATCTTAGTTACTTAGGAAAATGTGAATAAGGTGCTAATTCATGAAATTACACTTTACACTTTGTTTAAGTTGGTTAGTGGAGCGTGGGTGGTTAACCGACACACTAACTTGTATTTAACAAGGTAAGAAAAGGGTAACTTAATGTTTATTATAGTATCGATGGAGCGTGTGTGGTTAACCAGCACATCGATTGAGGGGTAAACACTTAAGGGTACCAAGTAATTTGCATGGTTACTTCACACCTTGTTTTGTGATCCTCGGCATCCCAGTCACAAAACCTGAAGGGCACACTCGAGATTGAAACATGCCATTGAACAGTTCAATGAATCTCAAAAGATCTAGGAGTTTCAAATCCAATTAAAACCTAATAATACATTTCGTTTATCTTGGTGGAAATTGGTGAATCGTCATTCACCTACCTTCAAATATTTTATGGCTTGGATTATGACATCCCTCTTCTAAGTTATAAAATAGTTTGTTGGGTCCTAGCCTTAATATTTCATATTGGGTGTCATCTTAAGGACTTTAGATCAACTATCTTGAATATCTCCCAAAAGATGTCTGGTTTAGACATGTATGATCTTCCCAAATCTCTTGAAACAAGCTTTCCTAAATTGCGACGATGTCGCATGGAAATCATACTTCTTTCACCTCCTCCAATTATTCTCGCTAACCCACAAGTTCAAGGTCACTCAAGCCCTATTGGCAAGGCAAGGTCTAGGTGTGATCACATCTTGCAGAGGTAGTCACATATTGACAAGCCGGGAGAGTTGGGTGTCAAAGTCTTGAGAAAGTTGGTGGCTCAATCACTTTCTAAGTCACATAGTGAGTTTCTTTGGAACTCCTATGAAACAAACTATGACAAGACCCTTAATGATCATATCTATTTGCTAAGATCATCTTCCTAAAACTTTATGGACATTGACAATGATGACATTGGATATCCAGTAAGGCACTCTCTTCCCAATGGAAAGGGATCGACCATAGTCAATTCAGTTAACCAAATGGTAAAGAGAAATGCTAAGTCTGTGATAGTCCCATGTACCATTATCAAAGAGTCCATATGTTTATATTGCCAAAGGAAGGGGCATTAGTTGCGAAGCTGCCAATTTTACCTAAGGATGGAAAAGTCAATAAGTTTGACTCTATTTCAGGTAAAATCCACTATCTAACTCTGCTAAGTTTCTATTATGAGATTCTTGATACATGATGTGACTGGGTCACATGTTGATGTTTTAAGAATCAAAGAAAAGTAAAGAAACTTAAAGAAAGAATATGTTGAATCTGATCGCGTAGATGGATTTCTATCGCATAGTTTGAAGATCGGATTCTTGAGCTACTTCTTAGGAGTTATGAGATATTGCTTAGGAATAGATAACAACAAGTTTTCATATGGATTGTAAGGATAGTTTTTCCGCAAAGTTTTTAAAATAAAAGGAAATTTTTGATTTTATTTATTTTAAAATATCCTTACAATGGTATTTGTGAAAACTGTGTTGCTTATACGATTCCATTAAGAGCAAGAGTGGAAATATGAAATTGATTCTTTCATTTGTGGTAATGTCTAAATTTACCAAATAAGGAAAGATTCTCATCACCCAAGTTTCAATTGGACCGGAACTTGGAATCATGCAAGTTGTAGAGCATGATGAATGAGAACTTTCAAGTATTGGAAATGATGAGATTAAAACTTTAATCTATGAAGATCGATTAGATCTTAAACAGGTAATTAATTATAAAAACAGCAAGAACACGAAAATAAGAACAAGGCAAGAGTGAATCAATCGTGTCGAATGATTAAAACAAAATCCTCAGAAGAGCTCGATTAAGAACATCAACTATAGAGGATTGGTAGGTTACAAGAACGATTAAAGAAATTTGTAAATACTATCGTTATGCTCTGATCTATCGTTTCAATCATTAACCTAATATGCATGCAAGCATATACTTATATAATAAACAAAAAGGCTCTCGGTTGGACAGGCCCAAACCGGAATACAAACTAAATAAATAAACAGCCGAGCCCAAATGACGCAATCTTCAACAAAACTTCAGCCCAACAATCTCCCCCTTTGCGTTAATTGGAGCGAGATCTTCACTTGTTACTTGGGCCAGCAGCGGAGGCAGGTACCTTCTTCTTCACGGTGTTAAACAGACATTTGGTGAGCGAGAGAATTGTCTGTCTAAACCTGATGTACCATTGGATCATGTCGTTGAAGTACTTAACATCATCCGCTGCATTCTCTTTACACCTTTTGATGATCGATAACACATGCTCCAGAAAAGCAGTGGTGTAAAGGTGTTTGTCAGCTAAAGCAAAGAGACATTTTTGTCCTTCTGCTCTAGTGAACATAACCGAGTTGCGCCTCGGGTCGATCTTGCCCATCTTCATTTGGTTGAGATCACTGGCCGATCCCACAGGAGCTATCTTCGGTTTCTTCTTGAAGACTGTGGCAACCTCCTGATCCATAAGGGCAACCTCCATGATGTAACAGACTAACATCCTTTTGATATGGTCTATAATGGGACCATATTCGGCTTCATTAGTCAAAAGGATATTATGCAAGACAATCCAATCATGAGGATTCAAATTCGGTAAGTCTGCCAGAGATATAAGATGTTCAGTTTTCGCAGACCCTCGAATCACCTTGAACCGAACGTTTATGAACCTTCCTTCGGTGTAAGGCTTTAAGACCCGAACGTTCACTATCTTCTGAGTGCTCCAAGTCAGATACTGAGGACGAGCAGCCTTCAAATAGAAATCGATGAGCTCCCTATCAAGTTCAGCATCTGGATGAGGGACTTCAAAGATATTTGAGAAGGCGTGGAAGATAAACGCCTTTCGAGTCAGCGGCATGTCGAACTGCAAGTCGACAGAGTTGTAGCAGTCGAACGAGATCACCGGCTCGAGCCATAAGATGCTGGGAGTATCTATGGCCTCTTTGATCAAGCGCTCCCGAGTCCATGCAGGGAAGAGAGTCTTCCTGCTCTCGAGGAGATCGTGGGCTTCCTTCTGCTTGCGTTCGGCTTCTTCAGCCTCTCGCGCCACACGATTAACATCATCATCCACATTGCGACTGTTCTTTCGTTTCAACATGTCAGCAATGGTTTCATCATCTTCATCTTCATCTTCATCTTCTTCCTCAGGTATGTTTTTCCCTTTGTCCTTCACACCCGAACCCGAAGTTTGACCAGTCGGAGGTGGTTCGGTTGTGTGAGTAGCTTTGGAGGAAGGAGGTGGTTTCGATCCGGTCTTCTTTTCTTCTCCCCCTTGTTTCGGAATGGACACGAAACTTGGTAAGCCTTCTATTTTGCTGAGAAGGTCCATGGCCGGAGAGAGCTTTTCAGCAAGGGTTCGCCTCACTGAATGGTTGAGAATGGGATCGTGTGCTTCTAGGATGTTTGATAAGGCAGCGTGTACATCCGAAACACATGTCTTGAGGACCTCCCTTTCGGATCGAAGAGCTTCAAGTTGTTGTTGTGAGTTTGAAAGCTGCATGCTCTTGATCTTGAGGGCGGTTGTTTTGCTCGCCAGAACGTCCATCAATGAATTTTCAGCTGCGAGATCCTCCTGAAGCTTAGCGAGGCGCTCGTCGATGGAGGCACGAAGGGCCGAGTTGTCGTCGCTTAGGGATTGGCGAAGTGTAGCGAACGAGGTCAACTCCGTAGAAACAAACTTTGCCAATTGCTGAACAATCGGTTCCAAAGTTGTCTTTGTGGCGTCGGCGCTTTCCTGTAAGGACTTCAATAGGATAGAAGCGTCGGAGAATAGTTTATCGACTTTTTCGGTCGCAGCCTCACAGGCTTTGGTAGAGGCTTCGATGGCGGCAGTGGCTGAGGCTACCGAATCATGCTGAGCCCTGGAGAAGGCATCAACAATCTTCTGAAGTGCAGCTTTAGATAAGGAGGACTGTTGGTTGGAA